>NW_009728893.1:0-25999 GCF_000703405.1 Apaloderma vittatum | reverse complement strand
ATTCTGTGTGATTCTGTGTGAAAAAGCGTGCAACTGCCTGGAGTTCTCGCCTTTTATATGGCCAAGTTCTCACCACATACCAGAAATGGAGCAGGACGATGGTGAGGGGTTCTGAGGGAGGGTCACGCCTCCCTCTCCCAGCTTCTTGCAGCCACAGCTCAAAGCCCTACCTGCCCCCACACTTTGGGCGGTGGGTTGAGTCACTCCCACACCAACACGACAGGCGCCAGGCAGGCAGCTGCAGCCTGTTTATGTTCCAGGCTGTTTGAGACATTCCTTTAGCAGTCCCTCACAATCCAGGGCTGCATCAGGAGAAGTGTGGCCAGCCGCTCTGTGATTCTTTGCTCCCGTGAGACCCCACCTGCAGCTCTGTGTTCAGCTCTGGGGCCCCCGCAACATAAGAAAGACATAGACCTGTTGGAGCAAGTCCAGATGAGGGCGATGAAGATAATCAGAGAGCTGGAACACCTCCCTTATTGAAGACAGGCTGAGAGAACTGGAGTTGTCCAGCCTGGAGAAGAGAAGGCTCCAGAGAGACCTTTTAACAGCCTACCTGAAGGCGGTCTGCAAGAAAGAAGGAGAGGGACTTTTATCAGGAAGTGTGGTGATAGGATGAGGAGTAATGATTTCAAACTGAAAGAGAGTAGATTTTAGATATTGGGAAGAAATTCTTTTCTGTGAGGGTGGTGAGGCACTGGAACAGGTTACCCAGAAAAATTGTAGAAGCCTCTTCCTCACAAGTGTTCAAGGTCAGGATGGATGAGATACTGAGCAACCTGGTCTAGTGAGAGGTGTCCCTGCCCATGGCAGGGGGGTTGGAACTACATGATCTTTGAGGTCCCTTCCAACCCAAACCATTCTATGCTTGTTTTCCTAAACCAAAGAGTCCTCCTGTGTTTAGTATTTCTGCACATGCCTCTGAGATTTCTTCTTCCTATGTCTTTTTTGTATTTGGCTTGTCTCTACCCTAGTTTTCAAGCTGTGCTTTCAGTGCTGGTGCTCCAGAGACTTCCACCCTCCCAGGAACAGTGCACCTAATGAGTCTCACCACTCACCCAGAGACATTGAACCTGCGTAGAGGCTGCTGCCAGCTAATTTGGCTGTAATTGGATACCTGAAAATTTTTACTGGGCATAACCAAAGGTGCCTGGATATGATGTGGAGAAAATTACTGCCTTATGTTTTCTTGGCTCCCAGAAACTGAGATGCCTCAAACACATCTGCATGATAAGGATCTGTGTCTGAGACTGACCTGTGTGAATATTTATTAAGGTATATACATCAGTGAATTATCTATGGAATGCACTGGAAGTAATTGTGTAAAAGAGTTGGCAACAGCACATATTTTTTCTAATTTAATCTCTCATACTGCTCTAATATCTACCAATAAAGAAAACAAACATATTGTGTAACTAGAATGTATATGCAGAAGGAGGTAGGAAATTAAAAAGATGTAATAGGAAGGATTTTTCTTAATATTATTTTCTATAGCAAATCTGAGGCCTCTTAAACTTTGTTGTACTTCATGATGAATGTTGAGATTAGTATAACTTCATTTATATGAAGTCTAATCTAGACCATTCCATTGGAGGCCAGAGTGATCTGTTTCAAACACTTCAAACCTCTTCTGCACCGAGGAAAATCTTCAGTTGCAGTAAGTAAACTACCACTAAAAAAAAGATCTATTAGAAGAGATTGTTATTAAATATATAAAAAAAAGAAGGGAGAGGTGGTTTCTGACTTCACTTTTAGCTCTCAGAGAAAGGGTAGATATAGGACATCTATGGTTCTGTAAATTGTTGCATCTTTTGTTTTCAGAAAATTGTTTGTAGGTGTGACAAACACAATTTGTCATCCCTTTGGACTTCAGACAGATACTTGATTGATTTCAGTGTTGTGAAAGCCAAAGTCAGCCCCATGTTTTATCACCATACTCCTCTATAAGAGCTCTTAAAGATGAGATGAAATGCCTCAAATATAAACTATTTTTATAATTACTGATCGACCGAAGAATAGGATTGTGTATACTTTGTAAACGCTTTGTCTTGTTCTGAGCATCACAGATCTTATAGTCTCTAAACGCAGGTATTTAAGGCTTATAGATGTCTTTGTACTTGAATGCTGTGTTTTGTATTCTAGTCTTGTGATTTTACAGCCAGAGCAGAACTCTGGCTTCAGCAAATTTCATACACTAGCTTATGTGCTGCAGCAAATTATTTTGGACTGATGCCATAAAACTGGTTTATTTCATATTTTGATAATTATTTTATAATCATAACTAATAACAGTTTATAATGTGCAAACTATTACACAGCCAGAAAACACAACAAAAATATCTTTTGCTTGGCTGATTTGGTTGACTAAGGAATAAGAGAACTCCTGTTCCTGTTAAATTATCTGTTTAAATGCAAACTAATAATTTATGACAAAAAATTTTTGGATACTTGGGTATCCAAAATGGATACTTGAGTACTTTATTCATCACTGACAAGATGACTGAGCTGTCTTCCCTACTCTAGATAGGTTACTGTAATGTGTTAGGGTTAGAGACACATGTTCAGAGTTCTGCAAGAGACATATTCTGTCGCCTGTTCAGCTCTTCCTAGCCAGTTTTTGTTTTCGGAGTTGTCAGTTGAATACATTCAAGGTATTTCATGAGCACTGGAAAGATTTTCAAAACAGTACTCCAGTCAGATAATTAATTTCTTTCTGCCATTCCAGAATTGCTTTAAAGGAGGCTATTTTTTTTTTTTAGTAGTACTTTCAGGAACAGAAATTTGTTAGAGAAATAGAGTCACATAAGGAAATTTATGATCCTTGAGCAGGCTCCCATTTGTTTGCTTTTTACTTTGTGTTTCTGCTTTGGAATGGGTGTTTGAAGTGACGCTTTGTGTTTCTCCACAGGTAGTTCAATAAGCAAATGCTTTTTGTTCCTGACAAAAGACCGGAGAATAAAAATTCAGTTTCCTATAGCTGCTTTTTGAACTTCCAGTTCCGAGAATGCAATATCAAAGAGCCTAAAAAAGTACCAAACAAGGAAGTCGAAAAGGCAAAATACTTTTTTGATCTTACTCTTTTAAACCCTGCCTGAATTCCACACTGGAGCGAAGGCATTTCTATAATCCCGAAACTTCAGCCTTTGTGGGAGAAGGAGTGTTTCCCCTGCTAACTGAACAGCATCCAGGCTGGGGAGCTACCTTCACTTTGACTGGGGGTGCTCTTGTATGCAGAGTCAGTCACTTGCTTCTCCTTTTCAGAGTAGGCACATATTCTTCTAATCTCCCCTGATTGGAAGAAGTCAATTTCCTGTTTCCAGAACATGTTTTATTTGCTCTCCACTGCTGATTAACATACAAAATATACCGTTGTCTTCCAGATTTTCTGTCTTTTGCCTCATTCTTTGAATTTTAGTTGTAGGGGGAGGTGCATGTTTGGGAGTTATTCCATAGTCATTTCTTTTTCATAAATCTTAGTGTTAGAGGCTACACTAACGAGAGTTGCTTAGGAGGTCACACCACTAGAGACAACTCTCAGGTTGCATAGTGAGACACAGACAGTGCTGAATAGAGTCAGAAATAAATGCTTTATCACAAGGGACTGCAGGCAAAACTTACTACTTCTGTATTCTGACACATGTGTGTCTTATTAATGCTCCACAAAATGGCATATCTCAGTATAGTTAAAGCAGCCACTAAACATGATTTTCTAAAATTTGTTTTACTCAATATTTTGAATAAATTCCTTCCCTTCCAGGGCCTGGAGGAGGAAATTGGGTTTTAGTGACTGGATTACAAATTCTTTAGATGACAAGATTCATACTAATTTACTACAAGGTAATTCAATTGAAGAATATATGCTATATATGTGAATATATATATACATAAGCATGCATTAAATATAGAGTGTACACCTAAAAAGCAGATACATTTAGTTACCAAAATTAACGCTATTGACATCCACATATGTGAAAGCAAACATGCATTTTAAACACATTAACAAGCAAAAGATGGATTTAGAGGCTAGTCTTTAGTTAAAATTTCCCTCTTTCTCAAGTTAGGGACAAATACTAATGCATCATCGGCATTCATCAATGAGCGATAGTTGATACTCGAGGAGGATGGCTCCAGGTCATCCTCCAAGCTTGCCTGCGGTGACAATGAGCAATGATAGAAGTCCTCTTTCCAGGACTGGTGTTTAATGGTATATTTTACATGAGTAATAATCTGGATTGCAACAGAACCAAATATTCCATTTGGCTTCCCCCAGCATCCTGATGCTAAAAGCTCTGGATGTTTGGGGCACTCCTAGTTGCTAATTCTGTAACGTTTCAGATTCCACACAGGTCCAGGGATGCTAGATTTCCATCTGCCTTTTGCTATTACCTTCAAATCTCCTGGGCTTCCTGCAGCTCGCCTGGAACTGTTCCCACTCTCCTACCACAACGTATCTTCTGCTTCACTCTTAAGGGTTGTGTATGGTCTGTGTGTAAGGGCTGCAACATGGGGGACGTAAGGTAGGAAATGAAAATTTCATTCTGATCACTCTTCTGCTCCATTTTTCTCTTTTAATAGTGGGTTCAGAAGCAGCCATGAAAAATCTGCAATGAACAGCTCCATCCCACTCCTTCAGAATGTGAAATCCTCTATTTCAGTTATTTGCAGTGTTGTGGGTATTTAATTATTTTGAATGTTCTCTTTATCTGGGCTTGCATTCCCTCCCAGGGCAGCCAGCATGACTGAAGCTTAGAAAAGATGATCCAACTGGATGATTTTGACTGGCTCAACTGTTCTGTTTATTTCTGTTTCCACCACAAAACCTCTGGAAGTTGGTTAAATACTTCCTACCCTATACAGGGACATGGAAGTCTAAACAAGAGCTAGACTTGGTGTGCGGATGCCAGCTTCTCATAAAACTTTTATTTATATATGTGAAAGATTTAATTACTTAAACTAATCTGCCAGCTAGGTTTGAGTGGTTTTGCAAGACAGAAAGGAAGACTGATTTATTGTGGACTAGAAAAAAATTATAGTGAAGAAGGAAAAGAGCAATAATCAAACAGGCACATGACTGTCTCCAAGGAGGAAAAGAAAAATAATAGGTCTTAACAAATTTGATTGGCATGGGCTGTAAGAGGGGGAACTGGAGAGGCCCCTTGAGATATGGGGCCAAAATGCAGCAATGCGGATGTGACATTTCTATTGGAGAACTGGGGGAGAAGAAGACAGAGGATGAATTAAGATTTTTCATTTTATTTGCACTAAGTTTGAGATGTCAGGGAACGTTTCACAGGGAGCTGCCAGCAAGACAGCGCAACCTGCAAATGTGAAAGGAATTCACTATTTTAATGGCTGGAAAATTTCTGAGTCTTAATGAGATGGCAGCAAGGATGTTATTTATGTTATTTATGATTTCCCTGGTGCATAGTTTAAAAGAAAGGGGAACACAACTATGAATTCACTGCAGAGGTAAAGAGTGGGAAAAAAGCCCCCCCCGCAAAACCCAAAGAAGTCATATAACTTCCTAAAATGATACCCTGTGGCCTTTTGGCAGAGCTTGTAACTTGTGATCCTGCATTTTGCCCATTTTGTTAGGAAACATTGAGACTGGTTATCGCATGATGTACACAAGCTCTGCTTTGGTCAGCCTTGCTTTCCCCTGTTCAGCAAGCTCTCGGTACATTTTAGAGTTTTAATTGGGTTTGCATTTCTCTGTGGTGGCTCCTGAGCCCTGTAGATATAGCAGCAATTTGTCTTTTTTCTCTAGTTCTACTCGGCACCTGTTCTCCTCAGTGGGACAACAGGAGGATTAAAATGGATTAAAGTTGGCTAATGTGCCAGGGTGCCAAGAATAAATGCAAGAGAAAATAGAACTTTCAGATGTAACTTGTGAATAGGTGGGGTGGCAAGGAGGGAGACACAGCTGTATTTTTGGATGGAAATGCTGACAGGTCTATCCATTGAGGTGAAGTCTCACACTACACAGTATTTGTAGTCCAGAAATTCCCCTAATTGCTTTGCTGAAATCCTTATAAATTGATTTGCAGATTACATTGAAATCATTTCTCTCTCTACCGAAATGTCATTTTTGCTAATAATGGACATTTTGAAAGTGGAAATGAATAACGTACAATACATTTGAAATTTAAAAGGTGAGTTCTTGGAGGGAGAATGTAATCTGCCATCAGAAGTGAAGTCATTCTCTCCACTCTGATAAATGTCACGAGGCGTTCTGCAGCTGTGGGAGAGTGAATTCATTCTTGTGGATTCAAATAGACTTTGAAGTATTTACACCAGTCTTTGTCATATTAAGGCTGGAATTCATTGCCCTATAGTCTTTGGGCAGGCTTTCTTCATCCCTGTCATGATTTTCTAACATCAGGCTAATTGCTTTCTTATTGCTGGAATAGGGAGAATGATGTTTGCTTTTTGTTGTGATTTGTTCTTTTTTTTTAAAATGCGCTTTTCTGCAGCAGGACCTGCTGTGTGGGAGTCTAGAGGCTCTCTGACCTCCACTGAGAGCTCTTCAGAAAAGTCATGTGGGAAATAAACACGGCTCGTCTTGGATTTATAAGGTCCAAACTTCCAAATCTTTTTATATAGTATGTGTACTAAGTTATCACCACCTATTGAAAATGCGCTACTTTATAAAATAAGTTTCAAGAGACCAAATTTTTTTCATAGTTTCTAGTAAATAATTAGAAAACTGCCTACACCACTTAACTAACACTACAAAACGTTTCAACTTTATTGAAATAAGGGTGTAAAAACCTCAGATATTGCTTGCATTCAAGAGATGGGCTATTGAGCCTTTCAATAACAACAGCACCAACAAGACTCAAAATATAAATAATTAATTGAATTTACAGACACTTGCCTGAATTGCAAATTTAATATAATTTCATTGATTCTCCCCATAGCTAATACACATTTATATTTATTTGAGCAGAGAAGGGGGAGAGAACAGAGCTGGAAAGCCCTTATCTTAAAGTAAATCAGATTGATTTTTACTTAACTTTCTCAAGGAATGCTGAAGAGTTTAACACGATTGTACCCAAGTGATTATGATGCAAAAATAATTGCACTATTAAAAATAATCACCGTCTGGGATTTATACCTGAGCCTTTGCCTCATGTGTTCATATAAAATGGTCTGAACAACAAAAACCAACATGTAATAATAGTCATTTAAGCACTGTTATAATGAAACAATTGCTTAAATGTGAAATCAGACTTTACAACGTTACAAAAAAGAGTATTCTCGTAATAATTTATGATAATTCTGTTTGGTTTCAGCCTCTCACTGCACTGAGGCTTTTTTTTAGTTTTCCAGTTGAATTGTTGATTCTAAGCTTAGAAAACCTAAGGACTGAAGTGCTTTGTGTAAACTGCGTATGCCTGGATTTATTACAGGTGATTGGATAGTTTTTGATGCTGGGAAATTCTTATCTGTTGAAACTAGAAGTTTTGGGCAAACACTTCAAGGAGATGTCTGTCACAAAACTCTTCAGGGTCTGGCTTGGTGTGTGCAGCCCAAGAGTTGAGGGAGCCAGTGGTGGCAGAAGCACTTGCACTGGTTTTATAAGACCTCAGATCTCATGGTATTGGTGCTTACCACTCCAATTAGCCTGTTTAAAACTTCATTTAGAGAATTTTGATTTCTAGCACTCTGTGGATAGCAAGAATCTCCCCACCCAACCATATGTAGAGCACAGGAGCTTGCTTTTGTTATCCCCTTTCTTGGACAACTTAAAATCCCCCCACTGACGCCTCAGGGCTTAGAGGCTGCAAATTGGAAGCCAGTCATTTCATTTGTACGTGCAGCGTGGTCTATTGATTGCACAGTACTGTGGTTTGGGAACTGCTGGGAATTCGGGCATCTCAAGGAATGGTGTTTTGACACTGGATACCTGCAGCAATTATCTTACCACCGTGTTTTCCTCCTGTCCCTTCCTGAAGCCGTGCAGAGTGGTTCCAACTCATCCTCACAACAGGTAAACCATTTTGTAAGTGGGGTTTTTCTTCTCTTCATTATAAATGTAAGATGACACATATCATGCACCACTAACAGGTACATGAGAACAGATGACTGCTCATAAACAGACGTATTTTATTTTCATAGCAGTGCAGCTGGGCAATTAGAGCTGGTTTTCTGGATGACACCAGGGTCACAATTTTAACCTAAAGGACATTTTTACTTACTTGCTGATATTTTTTTTTTTTTAGTCAAAAGGATTGCAACTTGAGCCCCAAATGACAGGTGAGATTGTTGTTTATATATAGAACTGGTTACTTTAGTGTCTAGAAATTAGCATAACAAATATGAATCTCCTGCTTGAATTTCAAAAGGCAGCTTCCTTTTGCAGCCCCCTATGGATCACATTTGAGGTCATTAAACCATTAGCAGGCAGCAGGGAAATTGTAATTTTGCTTTCTTCAACCTAACTATTCCTCTGTGCAGTCCCTTTTCTACTCACGTTGCCGCTTCTACTTGAGTTGATTACTAACGTGATCTCTGAATAAACCTACTAGTTATGCAAAAAAAGATGAGAATCTGAGGAAAGCTGTTAAATCTACATTTATAAAATTATCTCCTAGACTTAATTATCACTATCCTGCTGGATACTTTGGTTCTATACTTGCTTATCCCTTGGCTTCATTCTCTTGTTTGGTAAAACAACTTCTCATAATCCATGTAAGCCTTGCAATATATTTCACTCACTTGCTGACATTTCACTTTGTTGTTGATATTCATCACTATGTGTACCAAAAATGCTTGCCAATTAATCCGTCATCAGTCTGCAGAGTGTTATTAGAGCCAGGGACTAAGCACCCAGCTTAGGCAACATTTATCAGTTCATGTGATTCTCACTATGAAAAAAGAGAAATCACACTTCGTCATTGCCAGCAGCCTTTAGGATGGTTTGAGTACAAGTCTGACTCTGGACCAAATCCTACTGGAGCTTTTGGATATGTCTTTCAACTTCAGTGGGTTTTGGCTCCTTCTAGCTTCATCTGTTGTGATCCACCAGTTATTCTGTTTCATGATTTAAAAAAGTCTGGAATCCAGTGCAGCCTTTAAACTCTATTTTGAAAACTATAATTTCCATGAATTTTAAGAATATGATCTGGCTGAAGCAACTGCAGAAGTATTGTAGGTTAGCTTTTCTTCAGACTTTGGAAGAAATTAATAGCTGAAAACCTACTTTTTGGTAATCCTCATTTCCAAGAACAATTTCATGCTTTCCATCTGTTCTACACATTGGAGGTTTTCTTGTTTTGTTTGTTTGCTTGGTTGGTTTTTTAATTTTTTTTTTAATATGAAAGCAGCCTATTTCTGCAAGAATGAGCAGGCTTCTGAAAACCGGCATCAGCAATGACCACGTGTGAGCTGCACAGCACAGTGCAACACCTGGGGCAGGGGGCTCCTTCTGCTATTTCCTCCCACCAGATGTAGTTGTGTCAAAGGAGAAGCCCAGAAAGCATTTTTCTCTCCTGTAATATTGGTGTGTTCTGCTTGACGGAGAGCAGCTTCCTAGATAGTGGGTTATTTTCCAATCCCACTCTCCACTCATCCATTTACTTGAGAAATGACTGCCTATAACTGGACAAAGGTGTCCACATGTAGTAAAGATGTTTTTATTTGTCATGTAAAGATCGGTGCTCTCTGTCCATGTTGATGAGCATTGTCATAATTAATAGTAATGTATTTGCTTCCCCAAAATGCTTCCCCGAGTGTGATTCACCCAAGGAGTATTATAGCTCTGTGTAACATATAGTCAATGAATGAAATGCTGTGCTGGGTCTGTCCAAATGTAATTTAGGGGATACTGAGAGTTATACAAGCCCTCAGGTTTATGAATGCAGGGGAGATTGTAAAGCTTTTGCTTGCTCCAATAGACTGAGAGTTATACAAGCCCTCAGGTTTATGAGTGCAGGGGAGATTGTAAAACTTTTGCTTGCTCCAATATCTTGTGATGTCTAAAAAGGTGGAGGGACAAATCTGTGAATACTCTGCAGTTTTTTCCTCATTGCTTTTCAGTGTATGCAGGACCTCTGTACACACTGAACTGGTTGCCCGGAGAAGTTGTGGATGTCCCCTCCCTGGAAGTGTTCAAGGCCAGGTTAGATGGGTCTGTGAGAAACCTGATCTAGTGGAAGGTGTTCCTGCCCCTTGGACAGGGGTTGGAACTAGATGATCTTTAAGGTCCCTTCCATTCCAACCCATTCTGTGACTGTGTGGTTCTATTCTATCACATAACAAGTGATAGAAGTGATAGAAGTGATAGAAGTGATAGAAGCACTGGAGGTTGTCATTCTGGAGAGGAACTGCCAGATCCTCACTCCAGGGAAAGAACAAGTGGTGGGGAAAGGCAGGTCAAGGCTTGCAAGATCTTCGTTCCTTTGCTGTTGTTCGGGAGACATGAATGGGCAGGATTTAGGGCATCCCCTTTCACACAGGCATGAGAAGAAGCAGGTGATTAAATGGTTGACTTTACCTGCACTTAAGGCTATCTCTGCTTTCAATGAAAGATTATTTTAAGTTTACATTTTCTAACCTAAATGTGAGTTGCTATAATTTTCCTCCTTATATGCTAGTCCAGAGCAGATTTTTTTTTGTGTCAGAGCTATGTTAAAGAGGCTGACGATATTTTTTTTTGGACTTATTTAGAAAATTTGTTTCTCAGGTGGAATGAGTTTTGAGGGAAGTTCCTGGTCTGAAAGTGGCAGAGGGGAGATTTAATTCCCATGTTTCTCATTTGGGATACATTTTTTTTATTGTTATAGTAGTACTTGTTGAGAAATATATGATCTCTAGTTTTTTTTCCCAACTCCTTTTCATCAGGGAAAAAAAAAAAGATGAAAACCTTTGAAAAATTTCACAGGACAAGAGAGATATCACATCCAGACCTATTTACCTATTTTGCAATATCCCTTGAAGATCTTTAAGTGATATAATCTTTCATGGTGCCTTCTTCAGCCCTTATTTTTGACAACACAGAACATTTACTCTCAATGGTATTTGATGACTAATGGTATTCAAGGAGCGCTCAAGCACTAGTTGCTGTAGAGATGGAAGCTCAGTGCAGAAATCAGAGGGAAACAAGCACCAGTCATGAAGTTGTCAGTGAGGAAAACTAGATGTATAATTAGCAGAGAGGTAATTCACGTCTCTGCAAAATCTTCAGTGCTGAAGTGTCAAATTTATATGTGCATAATAATTTTTTATCAATTTTTTTATTTTATTGACCTGTTTTTGACAGGCCAGAAGTGCAGAATGAAGGGAGGTAGCAGCAGGCAGCTGAGTGACTGTCATCATTGTCAGGAACTGCCAGGGACTGTGTGTGCCCCAGAAGCAGTCAAAGGCTGTGGCTACGCCTGGAACCGGGACTTGAGCATCAGGTTGTGTCCATTTAGACACACATTATCTATATGTACATGCATCACCCATGCATACAGCTTGCATCAGGGGTGATTTATCACGGAAGCAGTGCTGCTGCAGCAGCTGTGCTGGCATCACGTGTCTGCTGAGCCCTGCAGTAAAGATACAGATAGAGATGCTGCTTTTGTTACGCTGTTCCCTCAAACAGCCCAACTAAGCTGATAAAAGCCTATCTGTACCTACTCTAGGGGTTCCCCTGGCAGAGCTAAGCTGGCTTCGAGATACAATTCGTATTTATTTATTTATTTAACATTCATAACCACAAAGCTGTTCCAGCAAAGCTTTACAGGGTGGCCTTAACCTTGATAAAATGACCACTGTACTGCTAACCTTTGCATGGCACCATATTTTAGGCAGGGCTCACTCCATTTTTAATGGGATGTTCAGTGTAACATAGTACTGCAATCTGTCAGTCAATAAAAATGCTATTTCCTCTCCAGGCTGCATGTGTGCTCACCTGTTACAACAATATTGAAATGATACCAGTCGCATTGTGTTTGTAAACAGTGCCAGATTGGGACTGCATGCTCCATTCTGTAGGATCATATCTGCTGAGGGATGTGGGCATCACTCAATTAACCAGCTCCCTTTGTTTCCCCTGGATTTCTCCTTGGCATTTACTCCTGGGGAGGCAGATCCTGCAGGCAGCTTTATTTATAGTGGCTCAGGAAGAAAGATACACTTCAATATGCTCATGCCATATTTATCATCATCTTGCGTGCCTTGAGAAGGGAGCTGCAGACGCTGTGATGGATGGAGGACAGCTCGACCAATTTTGCTGTGGTTTCTGTAAGTGGCATCCTCCATCTTCGGACAGAAAGACATGGTGTGATTTTTTCATGGCTTTGGCACACAACAGAGCTCTGGTCTCTTGTTCTTTACTCTCTCTGCAAATAACCGCTGCCTTTTAAAGGAGGTTTTACCTGATCAGGTACTGAAGTTGCTGTACTGTGGTGTTTGACGAAGGTTCAGAAGGAGAGCCTGCTCCTCACCCTTCCCCCCTCTAGTTCTCTGGGGGTAAAAGTACTGCAGCATCAGGTCCAAATTGTCTATAGCATAAAACCCCCAAATAATTTAGTTGCAAATTAGATATACACATCCAGGGAAGAGGATACTAATGAATTCACATTAATAGAGAGCTTTGTCATTTAAACTGAGCTCTGGTAACAGCTAGCCCTTATTTACATTAATATGATTTTGAATTGTTTCCAACGTATTATCACTAAAGGGACATATTGCTAGATAAGAATATTAACGTGTTCCCTGAAGAACAGAATTCAGTATTGTCTTCACATTTGTTATCCCACTTTGCTTCTCACCGTGGATTTATTCTGTCCCCATCTGCCTTGCGTTCCTTTTGAACAAAGCTCCAAATAAACGACACCAGATAAGACATAATTTTCCTCCGGCTTGTCTGTGGAGACGATTCCTCAGTGCCTGTGGCAAGGGAAGGACTTTCTCAGACCCTGTCTCAGCAGGGCTAGCCGTGGGGTCCAGGGAGCTGCCAGCGGCTGGGGCTGGCCCTGGCCAGACCCTGCTCGGGGGGTGGCGGCACCTCGGAGGCCGAGGGTGCAGCAGTGGGGGGGCCGCGCATCTCCCCGCTTTCGGGGCTGGGCAGAGACTGATGGAGGGCCTGATGACTCAGACCGTGGTAATTTGGCTAATCCCCCGCTGAATGCGTGGCGCTAGGAAGTGACTTTTTCTCCTTAATCAGATGAATGAACACGAAATGTGACTGTTCCCCACTGGCTACGTTGTATTAAGTGCTGAAAAAAACCCCGGAGATTAAATAACAGCTCCAGAAATCAATCTCGCTAGCTACTTACTGGTTTTTTTCCCCCTTCTAATATGCGGTGAAGATATAAATGCCTAAAACTGCAGTAAAAAAAGTCAGAAGATGAATATTCTGCTTTTCCGACCTTGACTTTTATTGCGGTTTTTTTTGAACGAGAATTTCTGTATGTTATTTAGAGAATTGTGTATTATAAACTGACAATGAACTTTTGCAGTAGAAAAATAACTAGTGTGCATTTTATTTGTTCTCTAATATTCTTGGCCAGGGAATGAATCTTCTCTTTGCAACATGAGGCTCAGCTATAGATTTTAACAGTAATAATCTGAGACCAGCTGAGAAACAGTGATACCTGCTTGCAGTAAGAAAATATCTCCTCATTGAAAGAAAGAACTGTGGAGGAAATCCTGATCTTTCTCAGCTAGCAGCTTTAGAAAACTTGCCTTTTGAGATGTATGATAAAATAGGTAAGTCTATGGAATTAGCTAAAATGGTTATAGATGTCGGGTTAGAACAGTTTCCAAGGTTGGTCTAACCTGCACCAGAACTAGGCATAGATTCTTTCTTCCCCAAAGTGGGCCTTTGGGTATCTTTCTGTCTCAGTGTGCCAGGCAGAGCAGGTCTGATGGAGAAAATCAAAGCCAAGCTTTCCCCTATCACTTTTGAAAGGTTACTGCCCTCCTCAACACTAACATGTTGCCAGATGTAGCTGGTGGCTTTTAATTATACTTCCCACTCCCTTAAATAATTAGTCAAAAACCCCTCAGGTTTATATAAAGAAAGGCAGAAAAATGTTAGTCTTATTGTGCAGAAAGTATTGTTGGAGGGATGCACTGCCTGGTTGATTCGTCCCATGGTGCACAGTCAGGCTGGTGGCTACGTGCTGGCGCTTGGACTCATCCAGGTAGATATCCATTAAGTTCGTCTGTTTCATGTTGACATCACCTCAAGTGCTCTCAACACTGGCTTGTTGTGCTGAGACTGTCACCTTGAGTAATGGTTGCTCATGTGATAACTCAATGTAACTACTGGATAGTGAATGACTTACTGATGCTTTTTGTAGAACTACTGTACAGCACAAATTCAAGTTCTTATAAATGAGGACTGGTGCCCATTATAATAAATCAGTGTATTTGTTGCTTCTGTTGCTTCCTGTATTTCCAGCGTATTTAATTCATACCCATAATCAGACAAAGCTATAGCGACTACAGACCTATTTTGCTGTTGAAGGTGGTGGTGGTGGTGAAATGCACCTCTAACAATCTGGCTTTCAAAGCCCTCCAAAATTTCTCCCAGCTGTGCCAGGAGAAACCAGCTGGCCAGCATGCTGCAGGACATGGTCTCAGCCCCATTGTCCTCAGTAACAAAATACCCCCTGGTGTGGGAGGACTGCCAAATTATTATTACAGTTAAGGAATGAATCTTTTCTTGCATGGTTATGTCCCCTGCACTATGCAAAGCAACAGGTTGTGCTGCTGATTTTCATAGAATCATGGAGTCATTTAGGTTGGAAAAGACCTTTAAGATCATTGAGTCCAACTACTAACCTAGTAATGCCAAATTCGCCACTAAATCACATCCTTAAGCACCTCACTTACACATCTTTTAAATACCTCCAGGGATGGTGACTCAACCACTTCCCTGGGCAACCTGTTCCAATCCTTGGCAACCTTTTCTGTGAAGACATTTTTTTCCTAATGTCCAAGCTAAACCTCCACTGGTGCAACTTGAGGCCACTGATCTTTCTCTCTGAGTGTTGGCCTTTGGGACACAAAAAACAATGAGACTTTCAATGCAGAGAGGTGGGAAATAGAGCAGATCTGTGGTCACAGAGAGTTGGAGCAGATTTGAGAAATGAGTGGCAAGACTGAGGCCCTCGAGCAATTCTGTCTCTCGGGTCCTAATTTCTGAGGAATTATTATTGCTCTGCTACAGTCAGCAGTCTTAAGACAATTTTGTTGCACAGCTTTTTCTTTTTGGGATGCAATATGGTACCTTTTTCTAGTTTTACCAATGTGGGCTGGATACATTTCTTTAATAGCAGTCAGGACATACGGGTTTGCTCACTCCTTTTGCCTATGGCCTTTTTATGGCATTCCCTAATCTGATCTGGAGGGAATTTCTCCAGGGCCTTGTACAAGGCATTTATGTAATTTGGTCTTCTTGTCACTGTGACTGGTAAATCTGACTTAAATGGAGAGTGATAAAGTAGCTTTGGTGTCTCTATTACACTGGGGATGGTGGGAATCCCCAGAAATGAGTAAGAAACCTGGCTGCCGACTGCCTTGTTTCCTTCTAGAGTGGACTAACATGTAGGCTAATTTGTAGGTATTAGTTTTGCCACAGCCTCTGGCAACAGCAACTGATGGTGTCTCCCACGTTTCTGGGCTAGTGAGTACGGGAGCTGGGCATGCTGGGAGCAGCCTTTGACTCATAATGCTGTGTTTGGGGAGTATTTGCTCAGTAGCAATTCTGGGAAAAGAGTCCTGGGCAGTCTGATGTGCAGGTCTGCCATAGACTGGCAAGATCATGTTTATTCCTCATGTACTCCCTCCGACTCTGTAGAAATGATCCCACACACCGGCAACAGGGTGCGCTAGGCAGAAGAAGGGATGAATGTTTGGTCTTTGAAATTATTCTAGTCTTAACTCTAACTGCTTCTGAAGAGCATTTTCTCCCTCCAGGCTTCTTGCCTTGCTTTTCTTTTATTGTGATGAGGGGAAAAGACTGATTTTTTAATTTTCTTTTCTGATTTACAATGGGAAATAAGCTGGTTGCAGTTTAGTGTTACTTCTCTCATATAAAAGTGTTTACCAGAGGAACGCTCACCTCAGCAACCAAATTCCCACTGCGCAGACCTCAGATCTAGCAATTTCAGTGTCCCACCCACATACTCTTTCTGCAGGAAGCTTCACCCATTTTGCTGCACTCTGAACACCAGGAAGGTTAGTGCTTCACAGATATAAAGCACTGGTTCTCTTAATCTCCATCTTGGGTGATTTATGCTAAGAGGTGTTTTTGGTACCCAGTACAAAGCATGAAGTCTGCACGTAAAAATAATTGATGTTTCTGAGACTTATTGATGACCACATGATTCTCTTTTGTTTGACACCAGTAGCAGAGGATGAAAAACAGCACAAAAGACTGTAAACCAGTTTCCATATTTTAATCTGGCTTTTGTACAAAAGGAGGGAGATTGTTTCCTGGCATTCCTCCACAGTTCTGCACAACCTAAAATTAAATTGCTAGAATGCAGCCCTAGGAAATTTTAATTTACATTTCAATAGTCCAAAGTAGCAGTGAGTAAATCTCCTTGTTGGAATAAGCTTCAGGTTCCGGTTAATCACTAAAGTTTTGGGGGATATGGGGGAGAAACAGATGTTTAACTTTGGGGGTTAAGGTATAATTTCTTTTACTGTGGAAGGTTATGAACACAGGATCTCCACCACAATGTTAGAAGGGTTTAAAAAGTGTCAACCCATAGCTTTTAATTACAGCCATCTCAGCTGAATGACACAGGAGGAGCCGACTTGGGTAAATCAACGCTGCTCCGCCCCTGTGCAGAGAAGCACTGCAGTCCCTCCTCCCCTCCCATCCCTGTCACACTAGTATGATCTATTAACTTGCTGGAGCCAAAAATGGGGCCAAAAAAGGTGAAGAAGTGTAGTTTCATGCATAGACAGAGAAGGCAGGTGCCTAGGAAATCAAGGATGTGACCATGACCTTGCTGCCAAGCTTTGTTCCTTGCAGAGCGCTGGAGAGCTGCTACTGGAGAGCTCCCGGGCTGTGCGAGAGGGGGAGCCCTGGCCGGTCCTTTCTCTCTCCGTGACTCTCATCCCCGTGACTCTGCTGAGAATGGAGGAAGCTCTCCAAGGCTGCTGCTTTGCTGGCCCTCTGTCTCATTACCAGGGCCTCTCCATCCTTCTGCCCTGTCCCTAGTTAGTCCTCTGTCCTATAGGACTCAATTGTCCGCATCACTGACGGGCATTAAGACAGCTCCACTCTTTTGGTGGCTTGGACAAATTTAAATAGTGTATTTTATGCTGACACTAGTGCAAGAGAAGAGTCAGCAGCTGGTGGAAAATACTGAGATGTGTTCAGAGCACAGCGTATCCTGCCCTGTCTGCTCTCTGGACAGCTGCCAGAGGCGAAGCAGCAGCAAGGAAATGGGTCTGTCAGACAGACTGAAAAACCAAATTACCATACTAATAGAATCGTAGAATCGCTTTGGTTGGAAAAGGCCTTTAAGATCATCGAATTCAACTGTTAATCTAGCAATGCCAGGTCCATCTCTACACCATATCCCTAAGCACCTCATCTACATGTCTTTTAAATAACTTCAGGGATGGTGACTCAACCACTTCACTGGGCAGCCTCTTCCAATACTTAACAACCCTCTTGGTGAAGAAATTTCTCCTTTCTAAATCTCCCCTGGCACAACCTGAGACCATTTCCTCTTGTTCCATCCCTTGTTACGTGGGAGAAGAGACTGACCCCCACCTTGCTACAACCTGCTCTCAGGTTGTTGTGGAGAGGAATGGGGAAGTAATGGGGAAGGAAATATGTTCTTGGCTTGCTTATGCTTAAAAGAAGGCAGACTGCAGATTTCTGCAGATCTTCTACTCTTTTTGTCTTCTTTTTCACAAGAGAAGCTCCCCCTCCCTACTCAGACCTCCTTGGTGTGAGGAGGATGCTATAGGGAGTTACTTTCTGACCTGGAAGGCGCTTTTCCAGCCTGTGTCTGTAATGTCTGTGCCAAGGGAGGAGGAGATGTGTACATGGCCCTGATAACACCCGGTGAGGGCACCCAAAGTCATAGGGCAATGCTGTGGTGCATAAGTTCACTGCACATTTATCTTTAAAAGCCTTTTCCTTGGACTGTGGCACATCTGGGACTTGCTCATGTGAACTTGCATCCCTGTCCCATTGCAATGCCAATATTTAGAGGTTCACTCAAAGAGAAACTGAAAAAGAAGAGGGATGGTATCTCAGTACAAACTCTTTCAATAAGGTTAGTCTGAAGAATCCCCCTGCACTACGTGTCAGAGTTACTACCTTTGTTGCATATTTTTTTTCTTTGGAAAAAAACTCCTTCCAATGAAATACTGTTGGGCAACTCTCATCTCACAGGAAATTTGCTTTTCATACAAGCAGTTGAAATGTTAAAAGTTGTATTTCCATAAACTGAAAGTGTATCCTAGATGGGAGGCTATTCATCTGAGCATCAGAACAGAGTTTCCTCAAGCAGAAACAAAAAGCTGAGCTCTAAGTATTCATCTGATTAGAAGCCAAAAGAACCTGATTTTACTACTGAGTGTGCTGTGAGGTATACTTTCAGGGTGTTCCCCTCTGCCTCCTCCCTTTACTTCCATTTATACTTTCTCTGCTGTTCTCAGTAGTCCTTCCTTAAGATGTGTTCTGTGTCTCTTCAGAAAAATAAAAGCCCCAGTCTCATTTCCCAGACCCCCATGTGCACCACCTGCTCTGTGAATCCCGGAAGGTGTTCCTATGTGTCTTGAAAAAATCAGCTGGATTGACAGATACAAATGCTGTATGTTTACATTAAACCTAAACTCCAAAGCCCCCAAACCCAAGAAGCTGCTCTCTCAGCAGGACTATTGTTGCTTGAGGGTCACCTCCCAGATTACCCTGGGAGCAGTGACAGGTGTTGACAGATGCTGTAAGTGCTATATGACATTACAAGAAATGGACTCAGATACCGCGCGTGGGTTACTGTAAAGATGTGTCTTGGATGGTTAAAAAACCCTAAAATTGTAGCAAATGAGTGTATGAGGTGGTTGGTGACCTCTGATAGTGTACATCTGACTTCCTTAATTCTTGACAAATAATTTAAGCTCAGTGGCTGCCTTTAGAGGAATGGAACACACTCAGTCCAAGTGTAAGCATCTTTTCCAGAATAACACAGAAGTTAATGTGCTACAATAAAAGCAACTGCTTTATTTAATTGACTCATTTTGTCATGTAATTCCTGTCTTTAGCTATGAAACGACAGCAGTTTTCAAGAAGGCTGGGAGTGTCCCAGCAATGATGTGTCTGTTATCTTATTTATGAGGGAAGGGAAGAAGCAAACAAGAGCTGTAAATTATTTCCATCAATGCTGGAGCTGTACTCTTCTGACTGGGCTTGGCATGGTGGCCTTCGAGTCATCTCTATCTCATGCCAATCAGAAACCTCTTCCTTGTCCCTTTCCTTGCTCCCTACTGTTCGAAACCATCGGGATTTACAGATAAAGTGCCAAAAATATTTTAGAAGAGTTCTGATGCTGGGCTGCAGACTCTGCAGAGTGGTGCTGGAGTTTCTCTCATGCAATGCAATCTCGGGGTCCCTCAGCAATGCTACTCTAGTACTCGTTACCCCTCTTTTTTTAATTCTCTGCCACTGAGAATAAAAATTGAGGAGCACTTACTGCCCAGCCACTAATCTGGTAAATAATAAACGATGATCATAAATTATACTTCTTTATAGAATACATTGGAGCAGATGTGATCAGTTGCCTACAATCACACATGCTCCTTATTTCTTCAGGAAAAGGATATTGAAAGAATGAGATACAATGAATGAAATGTGCAAAGCTACATTGAAAGCATAAAATAAGCAGTTTTCAAACTGTAGCATGCCTAAGTAGTCATTATGGCTCTATGAGAAAACAAACACAGAAAAAAGTTTTGAACAGACAGTTGGAAATAAAGCTTGTGGCCTGTCAGTTAGGTCATCTGGGAAGGTTATATCAGTCTGGACCATTTCTGCAGGCCATTTTCTAGAGCAGTTCCACAAGTGTCTGTGCTGCATGGTTGGAGGGGCAGAAGTAATGGAGAGAAGGGGTGGCCTTTGCCTCCCAGGGTCACCAGAGATGCAGGGACCCAAGAGTCAGAAGTCCTCATGCTGATGGGGACCCCTGGGGTCCTGTTTGGTGGTGGGAAGGGCAGCTGATCCTTGGAGTTGTGGTAAGTAGTGAAACCCACGCTTTTCCTAGGAGAGTGTGCGCATAAAGGTGTGTGTAATATGTGTGATAAGATGAAGGTTGGCTAAAGAGCATATAGTAACTTCTAACCTAGTTAAACATGCAGTTTTCTTATCTGAGATACCTTTTACAGTTTAACATTTACTCTGGTAGTTTTTATGATGTCCTGTCGTTATACTCTGAGGAACTGAACTGCTTGTTTTCTCCATTAATGCATTTCTATCAAACAGGCAAATATTTTTTCCTGTAAGATTTTTCTCCCACATAATGTCCTATTTTTCTTTGTCTTCCATTCCCTGTTAAGGTCTCTTGTGACCATTGCGTTGGATCAAAGTTCAGAGTTAGTTGCTTTGCACCAGAGACTCCCCTCAGCCTCTTGTTCATATGCTCACTTGTCTACATTAAGTAGATAAGAGCTCTTTTGCCCAAGTCATTGTTTATCTGTTTCCCAGTTTGCCAGAGCCTGGTAATAAAACTGTGTTAGGTTACTCTTCATTTGTAAGTAGCAACATGCCCTTTTCTCTGGTGACTGGAGGTGGAACAGCCTCAGGATAAAGGAAGACAAAAATACAAAACATCTCTATTATGATGATGTGGCCTTGAAGGGGATCCTTTTTATCAAAAACTCTTCCCGCCCCTTGTGTATGGGTAGAGCTGCCAGGGACAGTAAAAGTGGTGTGTTTATTTTCTGAGACTTTCTCTTAGTGCCCAAGGTGAATAATTGGATTTTCATTCTTTCGTTGCTTACCTATGATGTCCAGAATTCACGTCTTACAGGGCTGTTTATCTCTGAAGAGTTAATATATAGAAACGACACGTTTTCATGGAACATTTCATTTCCTGTGTGTATACATATTTGGATTTGGTTTTGCTCATTGTAGCTGTATTTCCTTTTTTTTTCTTTTTCTGCTTATTTTCTTTTTGCTCTTGCAGATGCACCTGGAAAGTACTGAAATGGATTTTCTTCTGACTCTCCCAACACAAAAGAATCATTGAATAAGATCTGGTTTGTGGTGCCAAGCTAAGCCCTCACTTACATCGGTGGGAGGACCACTGAGATCCCACCTCGAAGAAGAATAAAACTTTTCAGCATGTGGAGGACGAGATTTCTTGTATGACCATTTCCCCTGCAGCATGCAGTAGTGTTTCACTGTAGATGTTGGGGTTAGTTTTAAATGTGTGGTTTTTTTTTTTTAAACTATGTTGTGAATCACATCCATCAGTAAGAGGAAACACAGAGAGCAGCGTGTTTCTACTTCAGTCCAGCTCTCATGATCACAGGTCCATGGTTTCTGGGTAAAGAGATGTGAAGGCAAAAACAGTGAGTGTTTCTTTGTATACACCAACTACCCTTTTCTAAAATTGGTAAGATTTAATATCAGCCATGTCAATGTAATGCCATTATTCCAATGCGAAAATATGAGCCTCCATTGCTCTTGATTCGATCCTACAGGGAGTGAAACAGTAAAAGACCTGCAGTCTTAACAAAAAGTTTGGTGACATGCAGGAATCACTACAGAAAAGGAATTTTTTGTCAAGGTTAGTGAGAAAGGAAATTAAATATGTATAAGCCTCTGGCATTTCAGTTTATTTGGGGTTTTTGGATAGCACAGACTTACTAGGAAGTTTTGTTAGTGTCTAATTCTCTCAACAAGCAGCTTGTTTGTGCCACAGTGTCAGAAATCAGATATGCAAAATACCAACAAACATGGATTTGGTTAGACAGGAGAGTGGATGTTCAGGCATATTTAAGGGTCCCTTAAAAAAGTACAAAACATATTGTTTAAGCTCCCATGCAAAATCATTTCCAATCACAATTATTGGAACTGAAAAATGAGAATTTGTAAACCTCTCCAGGTTTACCTGCAAGCTCTAGAAGCATCCATGAGACGAGGAAAACTCCTGTGTTTTTGAGAGAGAAATTTATCTGTGAAACTTACTTATGAAACAAGTTGATATTAAAAAACTGAAATGCTTGTAGCAGACTCCTGTGCCTGGGGGGAACACCGGCTCCTGAGGGCCCCAGATTATTTTAGCAATAAACATCCTCCACCCAGCAAGGCAGGGCTCCTTAATTCAGCTGGGCACAGGGGAGGCTCAGGTGCAGTTTTGCTCAGCTACCAGATGCAGCCCAGCAAAGTTGTTCCTCCCCAGCCCCACTCCAATCCACCCTGGACAGGCTGCAGAGTGGGGAGAGCAGCTTGTGGAGGCTGATCTTCCAGCAAAACGAGTAACAACAGAAAGTGCTGCAGAAACAAGGGACAAGGGAAGGCAGGAGAGGACTCTGTATCCCCTATTCATCAGGCTGGAATTTGGGGCTGCCCTGCCTGCCCCAAGTAGGACAGGAGGCAGCTGCTCCTCCTCCTGCCAAAGAGCATGGCATGGTTTTGGCTGCGTACTCAATAGCTCTATTTCTCTTAGAGGAGTTTCAATGCATTACAGAGTCCTATATGTAGGCTGGCTTCTTCTTAAGTTAAAGATTTGTAATATATATAATTCTGATGAAGACTGGAAGAGCGAGTTGTAAAGTATTAATGAAAGAGCAGTAGACTTGTGCAGTGAGGTAAGGTCACTTGTTACGCATCGTCAGGAAAGAATAGATCATTCAGATCAATGCATTTCTGTACATTCTCTTAAAACATCCCAATTTCCAGGCAGCCTATAAACTCTAACCATTTCCTGAAGCAATTACCAAAGTATAATATAAAACAAATCAGAGATAAAAACAAAAACGAAATATCAACCATAAACCATAGAATAAACCTCATGTCACTTCTTGCTTAGTCATAGCTAAGTGCAGTTAATCATCTACTCTTTGTAGCGTTGTCAGGTGAATGAGATTTTCAGTGATTTATATGTCTGTTGTTCACTTTGCAATGCAAATGACTGCAAGTGCATGTGGTGGGTGCCAAATGTCAGCTGGGAAGAGGTAAACCTGCAGGTTTTTTTGCTCTAGAAGTACCTCGAGCAGCTCTTGAGTCATTCCCACAGGATGTATAACCTTTTACTAATTTGACCATAAATATCTGGTCGTGTAAGTACCATTATACTACCAGAATGTTTCATCTTCTCAGATCCTGTAGCATAACTCTTTGTACTGTAAATATTTACATGACCCCAAGATCTGGGGTCGTGCCTCTGGTTGTATTGCTATTGGCACATAAAGACCGAGGGCTGAATGTATGCATTTTATACATCTAAATTCAAATGTGTTTATTCTGGAAAGAAAAGATCTAAAAGAAGAGTAAAAAGTAGATCATAACTTTTCTGTGGACAGACAGGATAACAGAGAATGCTCTTGAAAATGGAAAGACAGTTTCAATCCTTTAATTTCTCTTGTACAAGAACTGATTAAGGCTGCTGAACAAAATGATTCCCTCTCTGACCCTTCCAAGAGCAGCAAGTACCCTAAAGATCATCTCTTTGTTTCAAAAAGCCCAAAGCAATTTGAAGTTGGAATTGTAGATGCTTTATAAGCTGCTGATGGTTAGACATAAGTTCAGACTCCATGCCAGTAAAAGCAGCTTGGACTTCATCCTGCCACGAGGTAGGAAATCCCTGAAGCTGCTGCGCTCAAGCTTTACCCTGCAATCTTCTGGTGCCGCAGAAATGATTTTTTCTTCAAGAAGATAAAAACCTGTGTGACATTAAAAAAAAGAAGAAACCTTTAAACTGTCATTACTCCCTAGATGTTTTCCCTTGAAGCTCCCTTTGTGTCTTGAACCTTTGTAAGACCCCAGTCCTCTCTCAGTATCTTTAATGTTGTTCAGTTATTTCTGAGTACTTAAGGCCAAAATCTGTGAATCACAATAATGCCAAGAAATACTTAAATGTCTCTCATCAGCTTTTTATAGCATTATGTTCTGTTCAAGCTTAGAATAATCTAGCAGTCTCTTAGGTAAGAGACAGCAGTTTATGAAACCTTTTGCAGAAGAGAAATCTGTAAGTGGCTCAATTGTCTAGTTCAGTTTGGCACTTCACAATATGTTGTCTTTTAACAGAAGATCAGCACATTTTAGCAGTTACTTTAATGGAGGAATGTTGAGCTGCTGTTGGGTAGAATTATTTATTTTCTATTATTTCAAGGTAGTGTTGTCTTGCTGTTACTATTTTCTTGCATTAAAGGATTTGTTAAAGGCACTAAACTCTTTGTTCAGATGGGATGGGTAATTGACTAATTGACTTTATCTGAAAATAGATGTAATGCTATGAAATCTGAAATCCATTGCTGTCTGGAACTGTGATGGTCCCTAGAAGATGAGATGTGCTCTAAGTATCACCTTTTTATAGTTCAAGTAGAAAAGATATTATCATGTAATTTTAGAAAAATGCATATTCACATCCTATTGTGCAGCCTTGAAATCCCCATGTTTTTATGAAGATTTCTGTCAAATTTTATATCCTTTCTGGAGTTTCAATTTTCTGAGTCTTTTGTAGTGAGGGTGTCAATGACTTGAGAAGTGTAAATTCCTGGATCCCTGCAGAGTGCTACAAACCTTTTCAGATATTTTTCCCCTTTTCCTGAGGATTTGCCAAACCTTTATTTTTGCTAATCTGTAGTAGTTTTTCTATATTCTTTAGTGTTTTATAGGCTTATTTAATCAGTCTATTATAAAGCAGTATAAAAGTCACTTGAATGATCTCCAGTAGTCATAATTTGGCTCAACACCAACAGTATAAACAGCTCCATAGATCTTTCTATATCACCACCTATTTATTATTTTCTTAAATTTGATTTATAGGATAGGCTTTATTTATTTCTCTATATTTGAGCAACAATACCAGGGTTAACAAGTCTGTATGACTGCAGAGCTCTTCAGTCATGCATTGATCTTCAAGTCCTTCTCCTCGTGTTATCTTATCGTGCACAGTAAAGGTGGATCTAGAGACCATTGAGGTAAATTTTAGGCTTTGCATCGACTTTAGTGAACATAACTTCTGTCCCCGTGAGAATACCCAAAGTTTATGACAATAATGGCTGTTGTCTGTTAAGTAAATTCATAATTAACATTTATGATTTAAAGTAAAAGCATGGTGTCCTGACATCTAGTGAATACTGTGTCTTAACAACCGAGCCCTTTATTAATCTGACTCTTACCATTCAGAAAAATTATCTTAAACTTTTAAATCGGTTCTAATTCTCCATGCAGCTTCCTGAATTGTATTAATGTATTTTATGAAAGTCTGTTTTCTTCACCATTATCTGCTGTGCTTCAATTCAGTAACATTAACCCATCATTACACATTTCAAAACCTGAGAAATTCATGTGCTTTTTGAAAGGAGACTTTCTCCAGTTCGTATATATAGAAGGAGTTCATATTTGTTCTGTAAGCCATTTCTCACTTCTGAAATTCATTCCCTGCTGTGTGCAAAGGTTGCGTTAGGTTTCTGCATGTGGTTTCAGATTTATGGCTGCAGTGGTATTGCTAATCACAGGAGGAAAGTCTGAGGTGGAAAAAGGAGTCAGGAATAGTTGGCAGTTCCCTGAGAAGCTATATTAAATGTTCAGGTATGAATCATTTCAATGAGGAGGAAGAAAAGGAAGTGTTGTAAGAAAAAGGTTAGCCAAAAGCAAATTCTAAGTTTAAAAAGAGTGGATGTGGAGATTTGGCCAAGTTACTAAGGATGAATTGTAAAGAAAGAAATAAAAGTGAGAGAAAAAATTCAGCAAGAAGACTTACAAAAATAAGCAAACCAAGCACATGCAGTACAAACCACATCATTATATAAGTGCAACTGCAGGAAGAAAAACCTTTCACCCAGTGAAGAGGGAAATTTGTGGACAG
>NW_009728892.1:0-42587 GCF_000703405.1 Apaloderma vittatum | reverse complement strand
TTTCCAACCTGAATTGTTCTATAATTCTATGCTGTCAACCCTGTTTTGTACCCTTTCTTGTCTACTATTCCTTTGTACCTCTCTGCTCCTCTTCCGTTGCACATTATCATTGCTTTTATCATGCCCTCTTTTATTATTTGTTGGTCAAGTTTGTCTCTTCTGGTCTGGGCCAGCCACTAAACCCTGATAGCCTGTTCTGGTTTGTGACTTTTGACCAGATACTGTTAGAGAGGTAGACACTATCCTTTTATACATCCTTACAGCCTTTATTAAATTACATGTACAACAAAGGAAGAAATTGTTCTGTTGTAGTTTATGTTGTTTCATTGTCTTAATGAATGGCAAAAAAACTTTCTATATAGTTTCTATATAGTTTTCTCACATACCTTGGATTCCCAAAGCTTTTTAGTTATTTTCCTGTTGTACCATATTTGTTGTTCTGAACATTCTTTTCTCATCAAATATGTCCCTTAAAATGTATACCAAACATATCACAATTTAATAATAAACACCATATATTTTAAATTTCACATATCACAATTAATTAAGAAAAACAGATAAATGTGAGTTTGTTAGAAGTAATAAGACTATGGCTTTGGGACAGACTATTTGCTGATATACATAGACATTGCTCCATTGACTTTATTGGTCTGGGCCATAAAATCCAGATAGTGTCCCCTGCTTGTACAACTTTGCTTAGTTTTATTGTCTTTGACCTTTGATGAGATGCATTAGTACAATATAGTTATGCCCGAGAGCTGTTCAGTTTTCTGTGCTCATATTATAAAGAGGCAGTTCTTTCTGGAATGGATTGATTGCATCAAATGAAGAGATGATTGTATCAGTGATTCATTACCTTGGTGATTTCCTTTTTATCAAAATAAAAGGATCTATGCATTCACACTCATTTCAGAAAAGAAAGCCCAATCAACATAGCAGATCTTCTGGGTACTAGACTGCATGTACAGTCCCTGAGATACTTTATTACTGTAAAGAAACAAGATGTGGAAATTTAGCTACTTGGTAGAAAAGGAAGCAGCTTTGGACAGTGAAACTAAAATTTCCTTATGTTTTACTGTGCATCTGCTGCTTTAAGATGTTATTTATGGGCATCAGAAACCATGGGCCACAACTGTCTTGGTAGGCATGTGACCAGAAACATTGAATATATCATCTTTTAAATTTAAATTTCAATATGGATAGAATTTACCAGTTGACTAACTAGATTGCTTTTTTTCCTCCAAAAGTGTGTGTTCTTGATTCTGGCTCAGAAGTTCAGAAACACAAAGAAAATAACTTCTTAATGAATTTTAGCTGTGCCCAAGAAAGAAATACAGGAACGATGTATTCCAACATATTACTCTCCATTCAGAAAAAGAACTAAAACATTTTAAGATTTGTAGTACTAAAAGATGATAATCCCAGTCTTCAAAATAGGTTAACAAAAGAGTTATAATTTTTAGACAATTACTTGGTCTGTATAATTAGCTAGCAACATCATTAGCAATCTTTGAGACATGCCAATGTCCTAAATTTGCGTATTTCAGCTGCAAATGCTGCAATTTTTACTTCCAAATAATTTATTTAAAAGCACTGAAAAAATTTTTACAAATGGATCATCAAATGGGCCCAAATATTCTTCAAGTGTTCTTCAGATGACTTTTAGACTGGAAAAATACTTTAGTATTTGAAAAAAAAGCAAGAAGTTCTTGAGTGTCCTTGCTTTCATAACTTTCTTTTCCTCCTTATTAATGTTGTAGATATTTGACTTTAAAGAAGTTATTTCTTAAGAACTTTCTGTTTTTCACAGGGTGTCATAAATACTTCATCTTAGGTAACATAATTATTCTATAAAAGAATTAAAATTTTCCCATACTGGATGAAATATAACATTACAAATAAAATGAGAAACTTTGATGAAACTCCTTTTCAGCAATGTATGCAAAATGAACAAATAGAAAGCACGATTTTTGATATTCTATGATTTTTTGATGATTTTTCTTTAAGATAGCCTCTGATGATTCCTTTCTACTTTTTGTAGTAGATCTTTTTTTTTTTTTTCATTTCACAAATTGTCATTGAAAGAATAAGTTTCAATGGATATCAAGAAGTTTGAGAACTTTATTAGGTTAACATAACTGAAGTTTCTATAGACAAGACAATTTTTCACAGCTTTATATGTGAAATGCCTGCTACATACAAGCTCTTTGTGCTTTTCTTTATTTATTTTTGGTAATAATTATGACTGTAGATTGAGATAAAATAACAGCAATATTAGTATCCAAAATTGAACTGCAAACTCCCAGACTACACGTCAATAAGCATCAGTGATCCAGAAGAGCCTTCCCTGCTCTTGTCTACTCGCACCTTTTTCTGAGGCTTTGAAGAATTTGTCACAGTTCACACTGACTAATACAGAACCCCTTAAGAGACCTAAAAGGTGCATTGCCTTTTAATTAATGAAAATCTTCTTCCACCCCCAGATAAATCTAATGAGGAAAATGAACTGGGTCTCTCAAGATTATAGAGTTCCCTAAGGTTTTATTAAACAATACCTGAAAGCCTTTCTTACTTCGTAGGTTCCGTTATATCAAATTAACTCTGCCACCTTGCCAGTCCTTATTTTGTGACTATAGTTTTATGTATTTTATAGGTTTGAATAAGATGAATTTATCTCAGCTCTTCCCTTCCTAACAGAATTCTTGCCATTTTGATTTCACCTATTCACACAAAAAATAGGGATCTGAAAAACTGTCACCTGAAGTAGCTTAGTCTGCCTATAGACTGGCAGAGTGAAGAAATACTCACAGGCAGAGTAATTTGTCTTGTCATTAGATGAAGAAAAATCTCAGCCACATCAACATTTGTTTGTGACATGGATGAATAAAAGACTGGTCTGGCCTGCAAGCAACTGTGAACAGCCCTGGTCACCTAGTGTGCATATTTTATTATCCTTTTTCCCATTTACTGACTCTCTTTTTTTCTGCCTTAATGCCTCTCTTTTTCTACACAACCATCTTCCAAATAAGCAGCCCATCCTCAATTATCTTTTCTCCAATTATATCAATTTTACTACAGAAATACTATTACTTAGGTAATTTCTGAATGACCATCTAAAGAACCTGGAGGTGCACAGGTCCACGGGACCTTATGGGATAAATCCGCTGGTTGTGAGGGAATTGGGAGGTGAAGGTGGTAAGACGCTGTCCAAAATATTTGAGGAGTCATGGCAGTCTAGTGAAGTTTCCACTGACTGGAATAGAGGAAACATAAACCTCATTTTAAAAAGGGAAAACAAGGAAGACCCAAGGAAATACAGGTCAGTCAGTCTCACCTCTGTGCCCAGCAGGATCACGGAGCAAATCCTCCTGGAAACAATGCTAGAGGACATGGAAAATAAGGAGTTAAATGGTGACAGCCAACATGGATTCCCTAAGGGCAAATTATGCCTGACAAATTTTATAGCCTTCTACAACGGGGTTACAATGTTGACGGATGAGAGAAGAGCAACCGACGTCTTCTACGTGGAGTTGTGCACTGCATCTGACAGTCCCACACAACATCTTTGTCTCTAAATTGGAAAGACGTGAATTTGATGGATAGATCACTTTCTAGATAAGACATTTTTTGGATGTTCAAACTCAAAGTTGCTCTCAACAGCTTGATGTCTGAGAGTTGTGTTCCTCAAGGGTCAGGATGGGGACCAGTGCTGTTTAACATCATTATTGGTGGCATGGACAAGTATGATAGAGTTTTCTTACTACTTATTGTTTATCTGACTGCTTTTATTGTTCCACTGTTCTCTTGAGTGCATATCTTCCCTACCTTTGAAACCTGATGTATTTTTTAGTGAATCTCTTCAATATCTAAGCTGGTAGATACCAACAGACTTTGCATAACTTACTGACTGTAGTAAGCAAGTTTCACACTTCTTCATGGATCCATCAGACACTCTGATACACTTACTAATCTGAAAAACCCATCACATCTAACATTACAGTTTCTGGGCAAAAACATTTATCATACATACTATATAAAAATTTGAGAAGAGAATACAAAATAAATATGCAGTTTTCTGCTTTTCTGCCTATTGCATTATGATCTTCTTGTCTGTTACTTAATGTATAAAAAAGAGGTCAGAAGTTTATTGCTCTAAAATTTCCCATTTCTCGCCACTCACTAGAAGAGCCAGGTTCAGAGATACTTCTGCATTTGGGATGTCTACTTCATGCAAAGTCTCTCTACAACATGCTAGGATTTACAGAAGGGTCTAATCAATCCGTCACATTTTGAAGCAAAACATTATGCATTCCTCACTGCGAACACAAAACCACTCTTCCCTGTAAGTAGCAATAGGAGTCTAGAAGGACAAAACTGTACAATTTCCTACCCCCTGAAAACATTATCTTTCCATTTTCTGCTTCAGTATGACAAACAATTTTAAATTAAGTGAACCTGAATGATCAGCAGTGAGTGTGTGGTGATAATGAACTGCAGCCATGTTGTTTTCAGATAATTTTTAAATGGTGCAGGGGAAGGAAAAAGTAACTAAATAAATGGCTAGATATGAGTTCATAAAATAGGTTTTCTCCATAAAAGAAATCTAACATGTTTTTAACCAAATGACCATTTTTAGAATACATAATATTTATGACAGTCATAATTCTTATTGGAATGAGTTGAAGTGGATGCAAAATTTTACTGATAATTACAGTCATTCAGCATTATGCATAATCACTCATGCACAGTCACTGAATAATTGTCAACATTTCTGAGGGATGTAATGTACATGAAGATTTATTAATGTTTATCAGAATTCTGACTCATCTTCTCTTCTTTATGTTTTTTTATGAATATATTTATATAGGATTTTATAAACATTCTCATCCTGTACTGTGTATAGAAATAATAATCAAGAATTAAAGGCTTAAAGTCAATGATTCTTGGTTAGCACTGTTGAAGAAAATTTTGTTACTGTCGAGTAAATATAAGCAGAATGAAACTTGGAAATTTTTATGACGTGAACTGTTATCGTATTTGATTCAATTTGATGCATCTACATGAAACTATGATATGAATTATTTAAAATCTATTGAAAAGGTACCTCATTTTAGAAGCCAATAATTGTTTCCCAGGTGAATAAACTGTGAGACCAAGGGCCAAATACTTTGTCCCTATAAGACATTTGTATTATTGTTGAAGAAAACAGAGTACATTCCTATTAGATCTTTTATTGTGCAAATAAAATTATTTGCTCTTCCCTTAATGAGGGAATAATTCATGATAAATCAACATTAAATTCCGCTCTGTATGCCAACTCAGCACACTGTTAATGTCATTTTAAGCTTCTATCTCCCTTAGAATTCATGAACTTTTAAAATATACTCCTGTATTTTTTCCCTCTTCTACATCTCTGTCACCCTTTGACCACAAAAATCTTAGCAACTGTAATCAATAAATATTATTATATAAGATGTTATATTAAATTTAATTATTTTTTTCAGGGCTTTTTTTTGTACACTCATTAAATGCATTTTAATGATTTAATTCATTTTATTGTAACTTGCACTTGAAGTTTGCTCAGAAAAATAGAAGAAACTCTAATTGCCTTACAGTACATTGGTTTGCCTTCTTATGAAAAACAGCAAAACTTTCTAAAAAAAATTCATATCACATTTTCTTGTGCATAAGTAACACTAAAGAAACTCAAATTCTTAGTAAAAATATAGTACACATCCCACAGTTTTCTAACTATTCTGTCCTGCTATCTCCCAAATGATTTGAACTCTCCAGTGAGAAAACAATGATATCTGTAACAAATAGGCATGTATATACCTAAATGAGTATTTTCTTATTACTTATTTAGAATTGCACAGCTGCTATCTGTCTAAAGCAGGAACAGTGTGGGCATAAAGTGTACTGAATAAGTATTTGTGCTATTTACAAAATTATTCACACAGAGTGAAATAGAAATCATGATCATGAAATCGTAGAACATCAGGTTACAAGGGACCTTGGCGATCATGTGGTCCATCCAACCTTTCTTGGCAAAAGCATAGTCTAGACAAGGTGGCTCAGCATCCTGTCAAGATGAATCTTAAAACGTCCAATGTTGAGGAATCCGCTGTTTCCCTGAAAAGATTATTCCAGTGGTTGATTTTTCTCATTGTGAAAAAATAGAGAAGATCTCATCTTATGACATATACATAAACACATATACTCAGACATTTAATAATATAACAATATCTATCCATCATTCCAATCATCTCTACCTTATTTAAAAGATAGAGTACACAGTGTTTTTGGAAGCACTATAATATTTCTCTGTATTTTCTGTTCTTAAACACTAGTGAGTAACTATTGTACATATGTGAGATTATCAGATTACAAATTTAATCGTATTTAAATGCATGATAAAATTTCTTGAAATCATATAAAAATGTAAAAAATAAACATTTTCCATCAGGTATATAAGACACACCTGGTTTATATTTTCTTTATTCGTCATTTTTATATGAAAAATTAAGTGAAGCTGTCAAGAATTTATTTTAGCAAACATATTTTACACTATTTTTATTAGGTCAAAGAAAAAGAGTTATTGAGGATGATATTGAAAATCAAACATTAGCTAATTAGGTCCATTTTTTTCATCTATAGTTGTCCTTAAATTAATTTTTCTGTTTTATCTTCCACTTCCACATGGAATATTGACCATGATCAGATGTGGGATATTGTACTAGATGGAATACTGAACTGTTCTTATTGGGGCCATTTTTATCTTCTGTCTACTGTTTCTTGGTGAGCAAGTTGCTGAAGATCAATAGTGTGAATCAGCATTCTTGTGCAAACGCTAACTTGCTCTCAGAGAGTAAAATGTGTTTTACCTTTACAAAGTTAGAATCTAAGTTGGTTATTCTCCAAACTAAATCAATATCAGAACTCTCAGAGTCATCAGAAATGTAGACTGAGGTCTACGACAGCAGACTGCAAAATGATGAAAAGCTGAAAATCCTCATTGTCCCTCAAATTTCTAAAAATGAATTTTTGTAGAAATGCAACATTAAACAAACAAAAATAACAACAAAATATTTTTTCTTTAACTGCAGTTTTTGGATCTGAAAATACTATCCTGAAAATCACATTCTGGCTTGCCTCAGCCTCCATCTATTTTGACTTTCCCATTTGGCATATCTGAAGATTTTTCCTTTTGTTCTCAGATCACAATACTTATGTCAAGATCTTTGCTGAGTTTTGTGGATAAGGAAAGATAGTCTCCCTGCTATGCAATTATCTTGCAGAAAGGTTATGGTCTGCAATCCAACTATATGCAAGTACAGAGGTGTAACATGTAACATTGATATTTCCTACCTTATAATCGCAACACTATAACTCTTTTTTGAATAGATGATGTTATTCAAATCAGTGAATAATTTTACTAAGAATCCAAGTCTCTACATGACTCTGATTTCACCTTTCACTCTGCTCTTCTCCTTTCCTCTCCACTAGAGCAGCCTTTGGCCATATTTTTTTTTTTTAATGACATAATTTTTAAATTACCTCATCTTCTTTGTCTTTCTTAATATCTATTATCAACATTCATAACTACTTTACTTCCACAAAATGTAAATGTGAATATCATTGTTGCCTAATTATTTCACCAATAAATTTATGCCTGTGGAGTGCTGGTTGGCAGCAGGCTCATGATGAGCCAGTGATGTGGGCTGGCAGCCAAGAGAGCAAACCCCGTCCTGAGGCGCATCAAACAAAGCATGACCAGCCTGTCTCTAAGTCTGCCCAGACTTGCTGTTGATGAACCAGGAACACTCATCACTTCTAGGGTAAGTCATGCATTTTTTAGTCAACAAGACATATGAAAGACATTCTCAAAATGAGACACTTGCAAGTATTTTGAGTCCTTACGGTACTATAAAGATATTTTTTGAAAAAAAAAAATCAGTTAATTAATATCACATGCTTTGATAAATAAAACACGGATTTCAGTAATGTTAATTTTTCATGATTGGAGATGAGATATATAGGAAAGACCTATGATGCAATTAACATATTTTCATGTTGGCAGGTGGGTGTTCAGCTATTTCCCGGAAGGCAGGGCTTCGATTAGCCTTATAACAGTTAACTCCAGACATCTCTGTCTCATCTTTCACCCCAGATTTTACTGCTCAGCATGATGCAAAATGGCATGGGATATCCCTCTGGTCAGTTGGAGTCAGCTGTCCAACTTGTGTCCTCTCCCAACTTCTTGAGTGTCTCCAGGCTTCTTGCTGGTGGGGTGAGGAGAAACAAAGGCCTTGGTGCTGTGCAAGCACTACTCAGCAACAGCTAGCGGTGTGTTACCGTCACGATCACAAATCTGAAACATAGCCTCATACTATTTATTACAAAGAAAATTAATTCTCTCCCAGCCAAAACCACAGTATAATTATTCAGAGAGATGAATGATGTCCAGATCATGCCAACTAGAAAGAACTTTCTATAAAAAGAAATATGTTTAAAATTCATGAAAACTAAGTATGAACCTGTGAGTACATTGAGCTTTTCCTCCTAATGCAAGAATTACATTAGCACTTTTTCCCAATCTTACTCTCTATGTAAGACAATGTCAAAAAAGTCTAGAAACTAAAGACATGTAACCCTTACTCTTTGGCATTGTGAATTTCAGTTAAAAATTGTCTTTGGGCTGGAAAAGACTTTTAGACGTCATCTAGTCCAATCCCCTGCAGTAAGCTGGGGCATACTTGTCTAGATCAGGTTACTCAGAGCCCCATCAAGCCTGACTTTGAATGTTTCCAGGGAGAGGGCCTCCACCACCTTTCTCAGCAACCAGTTCCAGTGTTTCACCACCCTCATTGTAAAAAAATTCCCCTTATACCACTCTAAATCTACCCTTCTTTGGTTTAAAATCATTGTCCCTTATCCTATCACAACAGGCCTCGCTAAATATTGTTTCTATCTTTCTTATAGGCTCCTTTTAAGTACTGGAAGGCTACTATAAAGCCTTCTCTTCTTCAGGCTGAACCACCTCAAGTCTTTCGGCCTGTCTTCATGGCAGAGATGCTTCAGCCCTTTGATCATTTTTGTGGCCCTCCTCTGGACCCATTCCAACAGGTCCATGTCCTTCTTGGACATTCACCCATCAAATCTGTATGTCTCCAACTCAGCAAGTAGGATGTTGTGGGGGACTGTGTCAAAGAAGTCCAGACAGATAGCATCCATAGCTTTTCCCCTGTCCACTGTCCACATATAGTCCTTCCACTGTAGAAAACCACTAGGTTAGTTAAGCAGCACCTGCTCTTGGTGAAACTGCTCTGACTGTCTCAAATCACCTCCATGTCCTCCATGTGCCTTAGCAGAGCTTCTATGAGGATCTGTTCCACGATTTTCGCAGGCATAGAAGTGAGTCTGACAGTTCGGTAGTTCCAGGGGTCCTCCATTCTCTCCATTTTAAAAAAGGGTGCCATATTTGCCTTTTTCCAATCATGAGGAACTTCACTTGACTTCCATGACTTCTCAGATATGATGGAGAATGGTCTAGCAACCTCATCCGCCAGTTCCTTCAGGACTCGGATTCATCTCATCAGGTTTTGTCACTTGTATTTTTTCATCACTGATTTTTTATTATTATTGGTCCTACAAGAGTCAAAGATTGCCAGGGAACTGTAAACTTCATAGACTTAACAGAAATTATTTCATAGTATGAACACATGTCTTATTTTATCTCACTGCTTAAGCTCTTTTCTGTAGGACTTCTATTGGAAAAAGTAGTATGGACTATGACTTATTGTTATGAAAGGCTGTGTCAATTTTTCACTTATTTTGTAGATTTATTCTTAATTTTAGTTTTTAATTAACACTTTTAATATGTTTTTCTTTTTTCATATGTCATTGTGAACTTAACAGTGACATACTTGAAATATTTGTTGGTGCCTGGGGCTTGGATAGCATGAGGTATTGGGTCATTCTTCTTTTTTTTTCTTTTATTTTCCTTCATTTTTAAGGATTCCAAAGCATTATGGTGGGCTCACATGCAACACAAACTCTCATGGTATTTCATCAATGTAATTCTGTCCATTTCTCCAGCCTGTCTGAGTACCTCTGGATAGCAACCTTTGAGTGACCTACAGTGTATTGAATGGTTCCACCCGGAGACAAATTTAGTGTAATTTTCATAAAAATTATTCAAAACTTTTCTGTCCATAATAGTCTCTTTTATAATACTCTTGATTACAGGGTAGAAATGTTTTACAAGAAAAAAGAAAAGCAAGCTAAGTATAAAAAACAGTTAATGAATTTCTACTCCCACGTATTATACAGTGCCTTGCATTCTGCATAAGATCATGCTCTCAGACTATTGCATTATCTATAGTGATTAGTAAATGAATTTAAATTGAAGCTAAAGAAATATGTTTTGATATAGCGTACAAAATCCTGCACATCTTATACAACAGATTGCTTTGCAAATGCATTTCTTACAACCTGCCTTTAGGCAGCTGGAATTGGCAATATTCCTATTAATGGATGCTCTAGGCATAAAATAAAGGGAGTAGATTTATATATAAACTGCTCAGAACCACAAAATCTTTAATATGATGCAATCTTCCGTAACAGAGTTTTCCATAAACAGAAATAAATGTGACGAAGAGTGACTAGGTCAGTAATGTCCTATCTTCAAGTACAGTGGTGATAAGGAGCACGTTTTGCCTTCTTACCTTAATAGTATCATAGTTTTCATGAAAAAAAAAAATATTTCAGTAGTTAGGACTTTGCACGAGACAGTGACAAAGACCTTAATTAAATTTGCATATCTCAAAAAAATATTTATCACTGTGAGGACTCAGTTATTGACACAGAGAAATAACTGGTACACTGAGAACTGCAACAGTTCAGAAGGTAGCAACACCATCCCCCCAAAAATAAAACCAAAGCAAACACACACTCCCTCTCCCCTCCCCTACCCCCAACATAAACGAAAAAGTTACCCCATTAATTAGGCTGCAGTCTAAGAATTTCAGTTCTGGACTTGGGAATCAGAGATGAGAACTAGACTCTCCTTCTGACAGTATCTAATGCCCTACTAGAGGCTTTACGTGCTCACTCAGGTGTGGCAAAGAGTCCCTAAAGAAGATCATTACAGCTTAAGCTGTCATAAATCTCTTGAAAACCAACTATATTTTGCTAGGAAAGAGCTGAAAAGCAAATGGCATTCTTCAGTGATTGTCTATAAAGCAATTTTTAGTATCTCAGGAAGATACCTTCCACATTTGCAAGTACCATATAACATTTGCTTGTGGCAAAACAGTAAAAACCCATAGGAACTATAATAGTAGCTTTGCCAAATTAAAATTACTCATTGTCTCGTCTTTTGGTCCAACATAAAGACATTGATGGTGGGAAGGAAATGTCGACCCTTGTATTTGCTCAGATTGTCTACAAGTGTTCTGTTAGTGCTTAGTAGGGCATGAATAACCTGTCACTACAAATGGTTTCTTACTAGTAGCTGCTGTCACAGAGACCTTAAGAAGTCACAAAGAATTAATGGGTTTTCATCAATATACATCCCAAACTGCGTTTGAAACAAATGACAATCTTAATAAAACTTCTCCAGTAAGCAAGAAGAATGACTTAACCTATTATCCAAGTATGCTTGCTGACTTTTTTGAGAATAACTTTCTACTTAGAGACATTTGAGGTCAATACCACATCTATTTCTAACAAGAATGCACTGGGAAAAAAAAAAACCTATTTTCTTTTGTCACAGGTAAAAGGAGTGCAGTCATATGTTCAAGGAGGGATGCAATATTTCCATGTTATAACGAGGGCATAACAATAAACCTTGTAAATCAAGCATAGGAAGGAAGGAAGGAAGGAAGGAAGGAAGGAAGGAAGGAAGGAAGGAAGGAAGGAAGGAAGGAAGGAAGGAAGGAAGGAAGGAAGGAAGGAAGGAAGGAAGGTAGATGCTTTTTCTATCTCCAACTGTTTGTTGTAATGGAAGGACACGGCAGACTTTGCTTTTAAGGCTTGATTTTCTTTGTGGAGACAAAGTTCAATCCAAATTCCAGATTCCATTTTAAATTATTTCAATCAGGAACTTTTCATAGTGAATTAATGACATTTCTATTAAAAATATGTTTTATTGAAGCATGCTTTTACCTTTCTAACATAAATTAAAAATTGATTCTATTTTTTTTGTCACTAATTATCCAATTATCATAAGGCTGTTAGGGGGGGTTCTAAGGCAGCAAAAGAAATGTCATAAGTAATTCTTCTCAGCTGCTTTACAACCCATTCCACTTATAAACCTATGCAGCCTGAAGCTACTTGATGTATTTTGAAAACTTGTTTCATCTCTCAAAATCAAAACAACGTTATTTCTAAGACTATGAATCCTCATTTTATTCCCACTTTCTTGTCAATCACATTCAGAGTACAAAATTTGGAATAAGATTTTACATATTTATTCATCAATATACTTTCTAGACTTGTAGTACAGTAGAAAAAAACAGAAATGTCAGAGGTTTGACAAGTTGTTAATAACCTATTTTCTTTTCAAAAGGTTAACCTTCTGTCTTTCTGCTTTCTAATATGACCACTCAAAAGGCATATTGCATACTTAAGAAAGACTGTAATCTTTCTGTAAATGCTTAAATTAATATCAATAATGCCCATTAACTTCACTTGATGTAAGTCTTCATGCTTTGTCGTGTCATTTGCAAGGTAAATTAAGGAGAGAGAATTAGATTTCTGAATCATAGCATGGTTTAGATTGGAAGTGACCTTTAAGACTATCTAATTCCAACCCCCCTGCCATGAGTAAGGACGTCTTCCACTAGACCAGGTTCCTCAAAGTCCCATCCAACCTGGCCTTGAACATTTCCACCAAGAGGGTGTCCACAAGTTTTCTGGGCAATCTGTCCACTGTTCTCAGCATCCTCACAGTAAAGAATTTCTTCCTAATAACTAATATACATATAAGTTATTTCACTTTGAAACCATTACCCCTTGCCCTATCATTACACTCTCTGCTAGAGGGTTCCTCTCCATCTTTCTTTAGGTCCCCTTTAGGTACTGGAAGGCCATTATAAGGTCTCACCTGAACCTTCTCTTCTCCAGGTTGAACAGATCCAACTCTCCAAGCCTTTTCTCATAGGCTAGGTGCTCCAGCCCCCTGATCATCTTCATGGCTCTCTTCTGGACTTCATTGAACAGTTCCATGTCCTTCTCATGCTGGAGGACCCATGGCTGAACACAGTAGTACAGGTGAGGTCTCAGAGGAGAAGAGTAGAGGGGAAGAATCAACTCCCTTGAGCTGCTGGCCACGGTTCTCTTGATGCAGTCCAGGATGCTATTCACTTTCTGGGCTGTGAGCACACATTGCTGGCTCATATGTAGTTTTATATCTACCAACACCCCTAAGATCTTCTTCTGCAGGGCTGTTCTCAATTAATTCATAGCTTAGACTGTATTTGTGCTTGGAAATGCTCTGACCCAGGTGCAGGTCATTGCATTTGGCTTTGATGAACGTCCTGAGGTTCTCACGGGCCCATCCATCCAGCTTGTCAGAGTCTCTCTGGATGGCGTTCCTTCCCCCCGGCATGTCAACCACACCACACACTATGGTGTTGCCAACAAACTTTTCGAGGGTGCATTCAATTCGACTGTCCATTTCACTGACAAACATGTTAAACTGCACAGATCCCAATACCAACCCCGGAGGAACATCACTTGTCTCACCATTGCTTTCTACTTGAACATCAAGCTGTTGAGAGCCACTGTCGCGTGAAAGGTATGTGGCTATGAGAGGCATGTACCCCAGCTAAGCACTTGCTTGTTACACTGAGTCAATTTGCAAGGTAACCAAAAACTGGTAATTCATTAAAGTAACAGATACAAGATTCAGAGTTGCTGTTGATAAATTCACTCTCTGCTCTAATACATGATAATAATGCTAGCAAAATACTATCCTGGGTATTACTCACCAAAAGGTGGAAGCACAATTCTTACCAAGAAGGTATCCCTTTCTTGAGTGAAGGAGGAGGAGGAGCACAGCCCATCCTCTGCCTCTTCCTCTTCTGGGGTCTTCTCCTCCCAACGACACATCATACCCTCTATGCTCCTTATATACTATCTTCCCCCCCCTCCCCCTCCCCGGGGTGGCATTCAGCATGATTTGCGTGAAGAGTGGGTGACTACAGTCATATAGAGGTATTAGGGTAAAAATTTCCACTCTGGGCCCTGTGGCCTTCAGGATCTTGTTTTGAAGTAGCTTATCTATTTGCAGGATGATGTTCACACCATTAGTCTCTGTGCGGCCTTGCTCTTTAGCCAAAACAGGGCCATCCTGGCATCACAAGACTCCCTCCTTCTGCTGATTCTCACTGTGTAGGCCTTGTTTTATTCTGTTCTCAGAGTCTGCACAACAGATAAACAAACATGTGCCTTCAGCAAGTCTGAAACCCTCAGGCTAATATATCACAGCAACTCTTTGAGTTTGACCATCCAGCAAATTCCTTATCCACAAAGAGGTCCAACTTTCACATCTAAGTCTCTCCAATTTAGAGACAAGGATATAGTGTGAGACAATGTCAAATGTTTTACACAAGCCAGATAGATGACATATGTTGCTCTTCCCATACCCACTTACCCTTTCTTCCCTTTTTAAAAATGGGGTTTATACTTCCCCTTCTCCAGTCAGTGGGAACTTCATTGGACTGCCACAACTTCTCAAATATAATGGATAGTGATTTAGTAGCTTAACCTGCCACTTCCCTCAAGACCTGTGAATGAGTCTCAGTAGGTCCAGTGAACTTGCGTACCTTCAGGTTCCGTATGTTGGTTTCAAATCTTATCTCCTTCAGTGCGTGATATAACTTGAGTTCCATCTAATTTGAAAAAGTGGAAAAATAAAATTAAGAAAATTACCCACAGTTTATTTAAAAGAAAAATGATAGAAAGAAGTAATTTTGATGAGCACATAGCTAGATGGATTCTCACTTGCATTCTATATGCCTTGCCGGTAAGATGCATCAGTAGCTAAAAATGCAGAGTATGTGGTTTCGTCTCAGTGTAATGAACGTTGTTTTGCCGACTCGAATTTATTTGATAGGAGAGAAATGCCGGTAGAAACTGAGTGGTTATGTCAATGATCACTTGTAAAAAAAAATATATTAAAAATCCCCAAGCTCTGCTGTATCTTTTAAATATCAAATTACATTTGCAGATTCTTTAAATCTGAAAGCAATGTCTCTCTTAGCAATAGTGCTCTTAGTGATGATATTGAGTAGATTATCACGGATTTTCCAGAAGGTAGATTTGCAGAAGTCTTACTGTACACAGGAAATTGAGTATGTTCTCTCATGAAAAAGAAAAGACTAAGCCAAATATTAATGTAATTTAAATTACGACCTCTAGGTGATGTTATTTACTGTTACTGAGCAATATCTTTAGTAAAGAATATGGGAGAATTCAGCTATTTTTTATAGTTTTGGGAAGGAAAATACTGTCAATTTTAATCCCATTTCTCAGGATCCTAGAGGTAAGAGATAGGAAAGACCTTTTATAATGTCTAGCCCCACCTTTTGTAAATACAGGATTATTATGTTGCATTATGTATGATACATTTGCCAGTAATTTTGCTATATCAGCTTTAAATCAAATGCAAAAATTTGTATTTCTCTGAGTAGAGATATTTTGCAGCTTCCCTAGAAGCTTATACTACTCTGAAAAGAAAATAAACCAGAGTGGCAAAGAAGCTGCTGACCAACAAGAAAGTCTACTGCAGGTGCAGTTATGAAATTGTCAGGACACTTGATCTTATTCTGGACCCTGGCTGTAGGACACCATGAGATTGATGACCATTGAGAATCCCTTCCTGTGGCACCAGACCTGAGAGGCAGAGCTGCTGTGCCTGACTCACACTGCTAAAAAGTCAAGACTGGGCACCTGCAAGGACTTAGGAGCTTGAAACTCTTCCAGCATTTTAAATACAGATGTGACAAGTTCCTTTCACAAGACACTCTAATACTCACAAATTTTGAAGAGGTCAGTGCCGTTGGTGTGTCACAAGGAAAACCTCTGCAAGACCAAATATTGATTTGTAAGACAGGACCTCAAGTTTTCATCCAGGACCTTTTTACGCCTTTTGGCTTTTACTTCTCAATGCCTTAAATTAGAGTTCTGTTTACTAATTTACTTCACGTTTTTGCTAATTGTATAATGGCACTGATTAAATCAGAGTGTCAGCTGCTTACTTTCCAGAGTGCATAGTAGTGTTTCCGGGATAATATTGGCAACTGATGAAGCACTTGGTTTTAATTCCTTTTTATCATCTACATGACAGAACATAATTCATGGTAATTTTCTTTATTATCGCTGCCTTTTTATGAAGGATACAGTCCTTTTGAATTTTATGTTTTTACAAAACTGTCTTAAAATATGGAGTTTATTATGGAAGAAATCAGTGAATAGCAATAAAAATTGTAGCAGCTGTGTAGAAAAGAAGTTCTTAGAAATCCGTGGACATGAACCAACTGTGCATAATTTTCTAAAGGGTTTTAAATTAAGCATATCTACAGTACTGAATTTTAATTAAGAGCTGACTATTATCTTCAAAACTCACACCAACATTACATGTAGTGAGTACGTAAGGAAAAGTGTGTTAGCAACGATGACCCTATCCTTAAAAAATAAACAAAGTCTTAATGAAATTACAGTTTGCCAGTGATGAATTATACAAATCTTTTTTTTCTCTTCTTTTCTTTACTCTTTCAAGGATAGCATATCTTCTCAAAGCGAACACTTGACTTATTTTGCTCTGTAGGCTATTTGTACATTTCATTTCACAAAGCGTGTGGGTAAAATACATACATAGTCCTGGGAGAAGGTACTTAAAAACCTCCACCACGTGTCTCCCTTTCAAGGTTATGCAGAAAAAATTATCTTCCTGTCTTGTACTTTGGCACCTCAATGCGGGAATCGCTGTGTTCCTCATGTTCAAATTCCCCTCCAGATAGCTATTTATGGTGTTCTGTCAAAAAGTCAGTCCTGTGGCTTTGAAACCACTGTGCTAAGAAAGGCCAAAATCCCAGGTTCCCTGATTTGTCAGCTTTCACTTTATGGCAGTTGTTCACAAGAGTGAGGAGAAAGGTGCATAGCATCTTGAAACTTCTGATAGTCAGGAGCTCAGACAAAAGGCCAGAGACTATTTAACGTCAGGCTTTTCATAAAGTCCTAGCCAAGAAGTGGATCCACTAATCAGTCAATTAACTAACTTTACATTTAGCAGTGTGGAAGGTTTTATATTCCTCTGAATTTTGGAGACAACGTAGTCATGTCTGCACTACAGGTATGGACAACCTAATGCAGATTTTACCTCAGCCATTGTGAGTGAGTGGCCAGATGGTGTGAAAAAAATCAAAATTTAGCCTGTATAATCATGAAAGGACTTTGCTGAGAAATGAAAACATCCTTTAAAATAACAATTCCTAACTCATGTTTAATGAAGAAAAGACTTTTCTGTTTCATTGGCTGAGACAGTGAGCTGTGCTGAGTTGTGAGGATTTATCACCTCAAGTGCCACCACCAAGAATTGTTCAAGGGTGCACAGGAAATCTAGGAGAAATAATGCTAATAAAACCAGGTTTTAAGGTCATATTCCTTTTTTCTTTTTTTTTTTTTTTGGCAGAAGGGAATCCCCATAATTGAATTATCTTCTGTATGTCAAAAAAAAAAAAGAAAAAAAGAAAAGACAACACTGATTTTTTTCAAGATATAATTAAATCATATTCTGAACAGTGAAAGAAGCAACTGGTCCCTAACTAAACATATCTAACTGTTTTTGAAATCTAACCATACTAACTTTGAAGTCAGTAGGCAAGATGACAGAACTTTGCAGGATTAACAAGGGATGTGTTTTACAGCCTCTGAAAGACGTTGAGGTGAGACAAATCTATTTAATCCATGATAGGAAAAGCTTTATGCTTGTGACTGTAAAGACTGAATTTAATTGCTCTTTTTTTTAAGGGCCTGAAAAAAACAACAGATTTTTTGTCTTTCTGTGGAGAAATATGACATTGTTGCACAACAACTCTCTATTCTAGTTCTTGGCGTGGTACCTTGCCGGGAAAGAGACAATAATATTTTGCATATCCTCATTAAAAAAAGAATGGGAAGGTCTTATTTTTCCATCTGTTGTTCCATTTCCTCACTGGGTTCTGTGAAACCTCTTGAAGAAAAGTCCTTAAAATTCAAAGAGCAAGTTTGAAATAGAAATTATTTTTAGGAGTGAGTGTCCTTGATAAAATATTGCAATTCATGTATATGCAACATGTTAAGTATACTTCAGTGCTATAATCTTGATTTACATTTGTAACAGATGATAATTAGTGTGCCAGGAGGAAAATAAAAGGAGAGATGATGATGTGGTGAAGAACTTGATTAGTGACAACTCTGAAGAGGGTGAGACGTGATCAGTTTACACTTTTCTCTTTTTGCTTTCCCTTGCCTTGCTTTTCCTTTCCTTCTGTCTTTCTTCATTTTACCTTTTTCCTTAATTTTCCCTTTTCCTTGCTTTGATGCATTGTAGAAGTATCTGAATGTCTCTGAGTCCAGAAATGTAGTTTTTTCTTCTTATCTGTAAAATCACATTTTAAATGGGTCATGCACTATTCCACTATGAAAGTCTGAAAGTATATATCAGAAGTATAAATCATATCTGCAAAACTGGAGAGAACTCACATAAATTTTTCTCCTGTGAAGAACTCATGATTCCCACAGCTGTTACTGAACACAGCAGTTATTGAACCTCCTTTTTCTCAGGGAAATATCTTTGGTGCGAATGGTGGAACCATATTCTTTGAGGAATCTTGAAAATATATTTATCAGTCCAAATGAATACAGAAAACAGTGGTCAGGGTTAAACTAGAACATGAAGATATTATGCAGAAAAAAAAGACATAAGATTTTGTAGTGAAGTCAATATTTACATGTTCTTTTTACTTGAAAGGAAAATAGATCCCTAAAGAACAAACACAGTTCACTGAGACATAGCTACAAATATGAATAAAAAGAATAAGAAAGTGGTTTGTTGGGGAAATAGATAATAATTTAAAATATTTTTATGTTGAAAAATGCAAAGCAAATTAACGTAACAAGAAAGAAAAATATTAAGGAAGAAAATGAAAATTACCTCGTAAAAAGAGAGGAGTTTGGGAAATGGAGAGGGTAAGTGTTGAGTAACGTTTGGAAAATTACAAAGAGAATGGATGGTAAGATATTTTACAAACAGAAAAAAAAAGAAAAAAGAAAGAAAAAACGAAACTACTTGATGTGAGTTATGTTTGAAGCACAAGAAGACTATGTAAATGGGGGTTGATATTATAGAAAAATTAACAGGGTGGATAGAGAGAAAAGAAACATGGAAATGCAAAATGCAAAAATGAGAATTTTAAACTGAAGTTGGAAAGATTCATGATAGAAATAGTAAAGTAATCCATACTAGATCTCTCATTTTGTAAAAATTTTTTTTCAATGGAATAGGTAAAGATGACAGTAAATTTGAAAGTACTTAAAATAATGAAGATTTAAGAGTTCCTCTGTGGATTTCCTGAGTAAGAGAGAAGACAGCAAAATCAAGATGAGAAAATGAAGGACTGCAAAGTGACTCAAGAATGGATAATGGGAGCGAATTTGCAGATGTGTGACAGCAGTCAGACTTTCAAGATGTTTAATTTTATCCCAATGTCTGGAATCAAGGCTAACACAATAAAATAAATGTCAAGAAGGTGGATATGAGAAAGTGAGAGAACTTTTTGTTACTTTTAATTTTTTTCCCCAGAATAACTATCATATCTGAATTTGAATAGAAAATATCAAATCTACAAGGACCTACTTTTTGACTGCTAATTATTATGTTGTGAATGACTCTATAATACTTGACAGCCAGAAACTCTTTTACTCTGTCTTATTTGCCATTTCTAGGTCTAGGCTGCCACTGAGTGTCTTCATCTGGCTTTTTACTGGGTCTTTGTTAAGAATTGCTGGGACGATCTTTTGGTACGTGCTTCTGTGAGGTTACTAGTTCAGTACTACTAGCCTGTAAGTCTGATGCAATGGTCTGAGTCATTCATCTTCATTTAACTGTGAGTTTTCAGTACTTGAGAACAACAATTGTACTCAGCTTTTTGTGAGTTTTCAAAACATCTGTGATTCTAAAACTCGATGAATAGGAATGTCACTGTAAAATCACCACAACAAGGGAACAGAGTTTTTTACAGTGTGATTTTAATGTATCTTCCTAGTGTTACTTTATGTTTTAGTTTATCATTAGCCTTCTAACTTCTCTAGGTAGGCAAAGAAAAATCAAGGATTTGGGGTCAAATTATTAGAACTTTGACTGATATGGCAGCTTTATGGGTTTTCTGTCACAGCAACGTTTTTTTTACCTGCTGACATCTGAAAATTCAGAAACCCACAGTACAATTATAAGCAAGAAAATACAGCACTTGTAATCTTAGTATCTGACTTGCTACATTGAAATATTTGATGTTACATCATTTTCAGTCCTTCATGCATAAACCTATTTTCAACTAATCACTACAATTCTTGTGGACTTTCCTGCAGAAAGTTACAACCACATACGTATGTCATCACTGAAAAATCTTCAGTTACAAATCACTAATTTCCTGCATCTATAATAAAAAATAATGTCTATGCATAATTTCATTTTTTTAATATGTTGTTGAACATTAACTTTTATTGATGATCAAGACACTGAGCAAACAAAAGCAGGAAAATACAGAAATTATTTTTTTGAATAAACTTTAACGTTACCTTGAAAATAAAATGTTTCTGTGAAAAAATATTTTTGGCGTTTCATAGATACTCCATTTACCTCCTAAAAAGACTGTAAATTAATTTTTCTGGAATTCCCTCAGTAAAGGTTGTAAACTCTAAGATGAATACATGGATTCTTATTATGCTATTCACAATTCTTTATACTTTATTTAAAAGTATGTTCACATGATAGAACAGAAAGAAAGACAATAAATTAAAACCCCACAAAGTTAATAATATAAGTTGTTAAAGGTCCAGACACTGCTTCTACCATGAACTACACAGAGGTTTGACTGTCTCATATGCAGACATCTGTACTACAGAATTTTGAGATTAAGTGAGATATAGCTTTCCTCATTGTCAGAATCTAAACTGATTGGTATTGTGCAACTTGAGTTTCTCCATGGCACATCTGTTTCCAATTCATTTATGCCAAAGCCTGTTAAAATACAGTTCTTGGCTCCATCATTCATTTTTTGTTTAGTATAGAATATGATGAGTGTGCAACTAGCATTCTGTTGCAGATGCTGAGGAATCTTCAGAGGCTCATGTTTAAGAGTTGTTCATACCCCTCAAAATATGCTAATATAAAATATCCATATTTCATGTCAGACACATCAGCAATCTTCAAACAGTATATGGCAAGTAGTTTAACATCCTTTTGTTGTCCAAAACAATTAATTTGCTGCTTTATTGATGTAAGAGACTGTGTTAAAAATTTTTGTCTCAACCTTGCTGGAATTGCCTGCGAAGAAGAGACTGTGTTGAAATTGCCCTCGAAGAAACTTCAGGGCTGCTGTTTGCAAGCTTGGACCATTGATAAGTTCCAAAAAACAACTGCAGAGCCCAGCCCAGATAAGCCACAGGACTTGACTTGACTACTGGTACAACTTAAGGGCCCAGCCCAGATAAGCCACGGGGCTCGAAATCCTGAATAACAGCTTCTGGACCTGGCTGAACTGCTGATACAGCTGTCTTGCAAGCCCAGTGGTGTAACTGCTGATAAGGCAGTTGTCCTGCAAGGCAAAAATGGGCTCTCCGGACACCTCTGCATGCTCCACTGATGGAGGCGACGCTGGAGGGGGTGAAGATTGCTCCTGACGACCCTCATACGCATGCGCTAACCAGGCAAAGAATGGGCAAAGCGGCTCTTGGAACACTATGTAATGCCACCGTGAACAGCTGTTCTTTGAAGATCTTCCCCACCGAATCGAAACAGGCAGACCTGCAAAACGTCACTGGATCTGTGGTGGTAGCTATACTTCTTGCTATCTTGAACTTTTACTGCTTTGCTTTTCCTTTTCCTTATCTTTCTTTCCTATCACTCTCCAGTGGTTGTTAGTCAATAAAGGGTTTTGCTTTTGTGACATCTGACACCGTTTGTGTCTTAATTTCACCTTTGCGATCAAAACGAATCACCTTGACTCTAACCTCTATCAGGTATATGCTGGTCAAGACAATTGACCCACTCAAACAAGTGATTCTAGTAAATCTTTATTAATTTTATGTTCTTTCCTTCGTGCAAAACTGTCACATAAGAAATATTGCAGATACTGTTCATGGCACATTCCAGAGATTAGTTCAACTTTTGCAATAAACAGATAATCAGTCATAAATCACCTGCAAGACAAGTGGCATACGTATGAAAATGGCAAAGAATATTTAGTTAGACGCAAAGTTAGAACTGATCTTCACAGGTATACAGTAAAGACAACATCATTTTTCAGTTGAATAGGTTTACATATTCCTTTCCAACCTTTTAACATTGTTCACTTTCTAAGTCCTTAGCTTCACAGCACAAGAAAATCTCTCTTTTACAAAACTATTGCTAAAACATTTAAGCTATAGGACATACTAAAATGAACTGTTATTATGTAACTGTTGAAATAAAACAAGAATCATTCATTGCATTGTAAACTGTGCATAAATATTAAAATTAGAACATTCCCAATATTTCAGCCACTTTAAGTGACACCTTACTTCTAATCGTATAAAGTAAGTATCAAGTTCTTTCTCCATTACTTTTGACTTAGATCAGAATCACATTTTATGCTTAAATGGTTTAATAGTTCTTCTCGTCAATGATAATTAAATAGTAATTTTTTTGAATAAGCAAGTCAGCAGCTCGATGTATGCTGTACACATGTAGAGAAAAGCCTTCAGCATAAAGCTTTCCAGGGAAATGAAATGCAAAATTATTATCATTAATAATAATAATAACAATAATAATAATGTTATTATTATTGCTCAATTAAGTGAAAATTATTTACTTCAAGCCACATCAATTTGCTAAGCCATGCATAAGAGAATAGGAGTACTAATATATGTGGTATAACTGTGTAAAAACTGTTCACTTATAATGTTCTAAAAATGCAGTAACACCAGGAAAAACCTACAACATAGAATAGCTGTTTCTTATTGCCTTCAATCTTGGTCATGCTGGTTAAGAATTACTCTAGATGTAGTCTTATTGTAATCTATTTAGATTACTTCAAGGTGTAAATGAACTCGCAAGTGATGACATATTTCAACAAAGGCAGTATGTGACTCCACAAGTAATTTTTTTACTGTTGGTAAAACTGATCTAAGACATCTCTTTTTTTGTTTTGTTTTTTTTTTAATCTTCATCTGCTCTTACATATTCCAGTACTCACTTGCCTGTGAATAACATAGCAGTAGATTTGTTTCAGGGAAGTGTGTCAAGTCTGTCCACTAAAATGACAAACCTAAATGAACAAACAAACAAACCCAAAATTTGAACAAGACAAAAATTTATAAACTAGGCTACCAAATTTTAGCTAAAAGTGGACGAAGTGAATTCTGGTTCTGTTCAATAAGATATTTTGTTACTGAGTTCAAGGAAGCTTCTTTTTCTTTTTATACTTGGAAGTGAAAGAACTGAAAATAGGGAAAAAGGAATTTTTATTTGGATATTCCACATCATGGAAGAAATACATGTATGCTAACCTAATATTGAACATCAAGACTTATATCCGATAAGTAAACTAGCTCTGACCAGTAGTGTTTTTTGAATGATTTAAAACTATCCATGACCCATTATTGTGCATGAACCACCCTCTTTCCACATCCTAAGCAATCATTGCCAAGGATTTAGATCTGTGAATAGTTCTGTGGTCTGAGCTGCTGTGATAATGCCTTCCTCAATATTTCCCACTTTCCTTCCTCCTACTTTGGATAAGACTTTCTGCCTCTTTTTCCCCTCTAACTTTATTTTTTTTCTTCAAAGAAGAATATTTAATAAAACTAGTAATTTTTTTTTATTAACTGGGTGTCATCATTACACAAACAGTGAAGTTCTTTGTCTGAATTGCTACACAGCCTCAGAATCTTTCTATAATAAACAAATATGAAGTATAAATGAATAAACAAACATGAAACATTAAATAAATACATATGGAATAAGACAAGGAGGTTATTGATTTTGATTAGAAAAGACCTTGAATTAGATATTTTTACTTGAATGTAGATATTTTAGATCTTATTTTCCCTTATGTTCAGTATTAATACAAGCTCAATAAAAATCCATTTAGATGATGGAAAGTATAATTATGTATGCAGCTTTTATTAGCTGGAAAAGCTAAAAATTTCTAATGATTTAAGTAATTAGTTGCAGATTTTTTCCATTAACAATTACAGTACTGTTTCTCAAGTGAGTTTATTCAGGCAGAAAGCATTAAGTATGAAACACAGAAGCTAGCATACACTAAAGCATGAGAAAGATTGAATCATTAAAACTAGATTTTCCCTCTCTCTCAAAGAAAATCCTTTGAAGGCTCCTTGTAAAGGGCTTTATAATTCAATCCTTGAAAAACTATTTACTGCTAAGAGGTGAAACATGCAAAATAGAAATTACAACGTCAGCAAGTTTTATTAAATGTCCTTTCCTTTCCATTCTCTCCCTCTCCCCTTCTCCTTTGCTTTCCTCAACTCCCTGTCCCCCTTTCCCTCTCCCTTCCCCATTCTTCTCCTTTCCTCTTCCCCCTTCTCCATTCCTCTCTCCTCTTTTCCCCTCCCTTTCTCCTTCCTCTTCCTTTTTAGTAAGTTGTTTGGAGGCAACATTAATAAACTTGTACATTGCTTGCTTTCATATTTCGAAAGTCATTTGATCTTTTTTGTAAATTAGTCCTAATTTACATTTTAATTTGACAGTCATCGTGATTAAAAACAGAATACAGGACTTGCACCTGTGTTTCTAGTTCTAGTGGCTTTTAACAATATTTCACATTGAACATTCATTATGGTAATCTTGCAATATGTGCAGAGTAAACTGATGCTTCATACAGCATGAAGTATATAGTGTGTCCAGAAAGTAAAGCTTAATTTTTAATTTGAAAATTTCCTCTGCAATTTTGGGCAGTCGGACAAAAATATGGTTTTCTTTTCATTTTAGCCCTTATGGTAAGCCATATCTTTTCATCATGTTGGACTGCAGAGAAAAACATAACTTAAAAATAATAATAAATAAACAATTCCCAGAAGAGTTGTTATTTTTTACTCCTTGCCTTTTAGTAATTACAAACTCACTTATTTAATCCTGAGATCTCCCAATCCACATGAATTACTATGTATGTTCTTAATTTCATGTTGCTGATAATAGTAGTCATTTCATTCCCTCTCCAGATTCTCCTCATTCACAGTAACAGAAGATTGTAGAATAGAATCATAGAATCATTTAGGTTGGAAAAGACCTTAAAGATCATTGAGTCCAGCCGTTAGCCTAGTACTGCCAAGCACACCACTGAACCATGTCCCCAAGTGTCACATCAACATGTCTTTCAAATGCCTTCAGGGATGGCAACTCAAGCACTTTCCTGGGCAGCCTCTTCCAAGATTTGATGACCCTCTCCATGAAGAAATTTCTTCTAATATCTAATCTAACCCTCCTCTGGCACAACTTAAGGCCATTTTCTCTTGTCCTATCACTTGTTACTTGGGAAAAGAAACCAACCCTCACCTTGCTACAACCTCCTCAAAGGGAGTTCTAGAAAGTCATAAGGTCTCCTCTGAGCCTCATTTTCTCCAGGTTAAACACCCCCAGTTCCCTTAGCTGCTCCTCATAAGACTTGTGCTCTCAACCTTTCATCAGCTTTGTTCAAACACGCTCCAGTATCTCAATGTCTTTCTTGTAGTGAGGGGCCCAAAACCGAATACAGGATTTGAGGTGCAGCCTCACCGGTGTGCCAAGTACAGAGGGTTAAATTTCTCTCACTAGTTATTATTCTTCAGGTAAAAACAAACAATTGGAGAAATTGAGCTTCAACTACTCCTTATTTTTACTTCAGATCTCCTTTGGCTTTACCTTTCCTTCTCTCATTATTTATAAACAGAATTCTATTTGTACAATCATTTTGTCCTTTACATCTGAATAATACCAGGTGTCTTCTAACCATGAAAAACAGCAAAACATGTAAATATTTCAATACATTCTCATTCTTTGAAGAAAAGCTTTAATCTTCAAAGTTATTTATGTTAATGACTGAAATCCATTATTAGTTGAATAATTAATGAAAATAATAACAATATGGACAAAAGAATTCCAACTCATCAGAAAAAAAACTCTATTTGTTTCACTGATTTCTTGTTATTGATGAGATTACTTTAATATCTGAAAGCATATTACTTATATCTCTGATTAACCAGAGTGCTCTGTCACCACAGCATTTTTATACTTGAAAGTATTTCACAAGAAGATATAGTGCAATGTGTGTGTAGATAAGATAAACGTTCCACAGTAACACCGTCCTGGTGAAAATGGTTATTGTAAAGATTTTAAAAGTCATTTCCTGTTCAATCCAAAAAAGAAGATGACTTGAAAAGAGTAAGACCATATGAAAGTGCTCATATTGTTAAATGGAGTGGTTAATAACAGCAAAAGAAACTATCTCCAGACGATTTCAGATGACAAGCTCAATGAGCATAAGTAGAAATGAGAGAAAAACAATGCAGAGATGTTAAAAAGTATTTTTTTCACTTATAGAAGAATAACTACACAGAAGTGTCTAGCAGAAAAAGATGTTGAAGCATAAGAATAAAGATGAACCAAGGAACAATTAGAATACAATCAGGGAAGAAAAAAGTTTATAAAGGTGATTTTAAAGACACATTTTTCCTACTCTGCCCCCCTAATTTATTCTGTTTTTAGTATATTTCCTTCACCACATTGTTTTCAACTCTGCCAATGTTTGTGATGTAAACAGATAAACTATATATAAAATATATAGAGGTCTTAAAAGTCTGATTTGAAGTATTTTGTTTGTTATATACTGCTTTGCTGGAGATGCCAGAACACCTGACTGTTGATGAATTGCTTGTTTTGCCTGGCTTGTGCGTGTGGCTTTTGCTGTGCTTATTAAACTGTCCTTATCTCAACAAAAGAGTTTTCTCACTTTTCTGATTCTCTTCGCCATCCCACTAGGGTGGAGTGGGACTGAGATGTTGACTGGGTTTAAACCATGGAAGTGAAGTAGCTGCATTAATTACAGACAACATAAAGTATATTTTTATGAACTACTAGGCTCTAAAAAATATAAAAAAATATATCGTCATCAATATTGTCCTTAGAATTTTAGCTTTTTGTGGAAGGATAGATCCAGTAAATAAATCTGTTTTCTAAAGGAAATTATCTAATATTGATTATTTAATATTGAGTTTAAACATATGTGTATTTGTGTTAAGTAATGGATATTATATATATTTGATGATTAAGGAATTTTCCTAGTACCAAGGCAAAGAGCAGAAAGTTGCTTCCCCAGGAGAGGAGTTCTTCTGATGATCTTCTTTATTTATTCATGTGTTTGTGTGGTGTTAATTTATGGGCATATCATTAGCCTTGCATGCTTTGCCAAGAAGTAACAAGTCTGAGCCAGGATGTGAGTCCATCCTTCCATCTCTGCTATAGAGGAGGGGTCAGCAGAGAAATTTCTTCCTCCATTCTCTTTGTAAAGATGCATAGGTAGTCCTCCTTGGACAACCATGACCACGCAAAGAGAAGCTTTCATTCTAACTGGCCACGTGGGAAAAAAAAGACATATTCCCATGCATCTTGGTTTGAGGGCACCAGGATAAAAGTTTTCAGGAGCTGTCTAGCACATGTGGCAATCACAATGAGGGAGGAAGGGCAGCTGTGCCTATGTGGAGGTGGGAATGGGTCAAGTGACCCAAATGGACCAATCACAGTATTCCTTCCCATGGTGCTCAGCATATAAAGGCCCCTAAGAAGAGCCCTTGGCTGTTTTTTTTGTTGCTTTTGTGCTGAAAGGCTTGCTATGGGCTGTTTATTATCTCTCTCTCTGAGTTGCTGGTGTTTTTCCCTTCCATTTTCAAAGCACAGAGGAGCACCATTTGTTTGGACAAGTCATGTTCTCCTGATTCCCCAGATAAGAGTGAGCCAGCTGCTCCAAGGCTTCCTTTTCTGTTTGGGGGTTTTTTTTGACTGTTGTTGAGGCTCTGGGCTTGAGTGCAACCCTCTGCTGTTGAGTCCAGTCTGGGACTTTTCTGCTTGAGACCTAGTTATCATCCAGAGTGTATGGGCTCCATATTAACATGTACTTTTGTGTCTTTACATATATATGTATGCTTGTATAATATCTGTATGTAGTTTAATAGCTTCATTATTATTGTTGGTATTATTTTTCTTTTTCATTAAACTGGTTCAGGTTTTTTTTTTCAACCTCAAAATCTCTCTCTTCCTGGTTCCACTGTTATTCTTCCCTAGGAGGAATCACAGAGAGAAATTGTCAATGTTTAGTGACTGATCCAGCCTTGAACTTCGACCCCCTGACAAAAGATGCAAGAGTTTATGTCCAGAAAAAGTTTTCTAGTGAGGACAAAGAGAAGATGCAGAAATATTCCTGTATAGCAGTGAGAATTATATCCTAGTATTAATGGAAGGGTACAGTGCTGGCTAGGATACTGGGCTGGAGGGCGATGCCGATGCCTCATTCAGCCACTGTCTCAGGGGTTTACTGGTTCACAGTGACTGTTTGAAACTCAACCATTTAACTAAACGTTCCCTAAAACAATTCAAATAAATTCTGGCAGGACACAGAGATTCAACAGTGTTATTTGTTTCACAACAGCATGAAGAGTTATTCTTATTTATTCCCATTTCCGTTTGACCTCTTAAACAAATATTTTGCTGCTGCTTAGAATTTGCATTTGTACATTCAGAGAAACAGGAATAGGAACTGAAAATTGAATGTTTTTGTGTAATGTTTTAAACTACACTACACTTATTTTCTGTTTGTTTTTCTTTGTTCCCATTCATTTCTTATAGCATTCCTATATAGAGAGACCAAATTGTATTTTCTTTTCTGTAGTTTTAATATCTTTTATTTTTCCTAACTATCTAAATACCGTTTGTGGAGTAGGATTCACTATAATTCTGATTCTATAAAGAGACAAGTCCGTTTCTCTCTGTTGTGTAAGTACTCCAGACTATACACATTTCAGTTTAATTGATTATATGTTTCAAAGAGGTTTTCAGGGTTAACTGTTACTACAAATTGCAGTTAAAAATGATACTTATTAAGCTAGGACTGGAGACACCAACAGGAAAACAGTGCTTTAGAACTGTGATAGTCACAGTTTGAGTTACTTTTACAAACACATTTGAGTATTATCAATGCCATCGTCAATACTTATTTTAATAAAAATAGTTTACTATCAAGAGAGAAATATCTGGTGTCCAGACAGCCTGGATAGCTGAGTTCTATGGGAAATTAAGCAATCTATTCTCCAGTTGTCTGAGGCTGTTTATGTATGTATCTGTTAGAGAGAGTATATGGAAAAAAATCTCTGACCAGCAGATGTTACCATTCACACCACCATAAAGCAGAAAAAGCAAATATATCTAAAACGATGTTGTAAGAAACATTTTCATAAGCTTAATGCTTTATTGCTATAAAGCTATTAGTAAACTTCAGAGTGAATTTCCTGTTGGTGTGCTAGTAATTAGGAATGTAACAAGAGAGATGTAGATAGAGATCTCTGTTACTTATGCTAAAATGTAAGTTGGAAAAGTAAATACATACATACATATATAAATTCCTCAAAAAAAAAAGAGCATTTTGGAGGCTTGTGATTTTACATTGTAGATGTTTGTTACACTGCAACATCAGAGCCCTTGAAAAGTACTACCTCATGGAGAAGTAGTTCATGAGTTATTTCATCACAAAATCTGTCACCTGCCTCAATGTATCTTGGCTTCAGAAAATTAATAATGTAAAAAGTGTTGTGAACATGCTTAAGAGTTAAATAGCAGTTATTTTGGTCTATTTTTCTTCTTTGGTATTGGTAGATATTCATGACCCATGGTTTGTGCTAAATGATCTGCCTGGAGTGGGAGTAGGCAAAAAGGGTGTTGAATAACATGGAGAGTAGCCAAAATTTCTCAAGGAACTCAAACTCTGACAAAGTTATATATGCATTTCTGCTAGCTAAGAAGACATAAAACCAATTGGAGAGGAATGAGAGAATAAACAGCATTGGGACTAGAGAAGTTTCTGTAGGTTTAAGTCTTGAAAATGAGGCCATCATACCTCAAAGCTCCTGTATGCTCCAGACAGAAGGAAGAGATTCAGATTCCAAAGGCTGTGTTATCAGCCCTTTATATTGAGACTACATTAAATGTCAGTGGTACTCTAGAGTCAGTGGTACTCAGTGAGTGCTGAGGGAAATATTTAGCAGATGTAAGCTGCATGAAGAAATGCAGTCTGAGATACACATAGACACAAGACAACACTAGGAATGTAAGTAGTGGGAAAACTAGACTAGAGTTCTGGCTTATTTTCTTTGGGTTGTTTTTGTTCACAGAGAAAAATACTGATCTGTTGTTTCAATTTTGTAGCAAGATATCTGCTTGTAACTACTGAATAATAAATCTTTTCTATACTACTGATACAATAGTGGAGGGCAAAATAAAACTAAAGAAAATTGTGTCTGGGGTGCTGAGGAGTGATTCTTGCAAATTGCTAGAGGATCTGCTAGTTTCATCATAATAAATTTTAGAAAGATGATTAGTACCTCCCATGGCTCTAAGTAAGCCTTAAAATGTTATGCAAGCTTAAGCAGAAATTCCAGAAAACCAACCTTCACTAACTTCTGGGAATGGAAAGAGAAATATTTAGCATTAAAAGGGAATAGGAGCGTTAAAGTCACCTCACCACCTATTGAATTTGAGCTTGAGATATGTATTTACTAAACAAGTTGTTGTTAATATAAAAATTTATTACTGGTCTCATAGGACTCGACCTTATAAATCATAGTGTACAGTTATTCCATGCTCAAAGACTAGAATTCCAGTTGACACATGTGTAGTCTGTAAGAGTAAAGAAATCATATGTGTTTTCAGCATTTTTTTGTGGTGGAAATAATAACTAAATAGCAGCATAGATGATTTGGAGAGGAATTTTTGTGAAATATGCCTTTATTATATCTGAGCACCAGATAGATTTAGATGTATAAACCTATTTATTGATGGCAGAATGCAGCAATATGTCAGAGACCTTCAATCTATTCCAGAATAAGACATGTCTTCTTTGTACTGTGTTGTCTTGGTGAAATATCAAAGTAACAGTTTCATTAGAAGGTAATTCAGTCTTTTTACATCTACTCTTATGCCAGTGGACACAGTCCAAAATCAATTCATTACCTTGGGAACTGTGCCTTGTGTTCTTCTAACACAGGACAGGTAACACTTGGCAGTTCTTCTGCAATTAATTATATACCAAAAATGCACAGGACAAAATGAAAGCTGCTAATGGCACTTCAGGACTGAAGAATTTCCCTTCAGTTATGATGTTATGACAAATGTCATTTGTTTGTGCTGAAGAGGAAAGTCTGTATATGCAGCCATGTCAGTGAAAAAAAAACAAAACACAACACCAAACAACATAACTATTTTCATCACTTCTTCACCATAAAAATTAAAAGATGCTGGTTTTCTGATGACTCTTATTAGGTACATGACAAACAGCTGTGATGACACTCATATTTTCTTTTGCAAACAAAGTATACTGTGGAGAGTCAGAGACAGAATATTGTTAAACATCACTGCCAAAATAAAATAAAAATCTTCCAGGACTTAAAATTTTTGTCTCAGTACATCTACAGTAATACTTAGCTCATAAAATTTTTTACTCACTCAAACCCAAGAGTACTGCAGGAACCTTATGCCCTGGCTCCTTTCACAATTCTTGCGGCATATTTACTCAGGGAAAATAATTTCTGCAAGGAACAGAGCACTATAGTGAGTTCTGTTAAAGAAAAAATTTGGACAGGTTCATCCAAAACTCTTTCAGGTGAAATACTCCTTTTCCTTCCCTCAGAGTTGCACCTTTGCTGGTGTGTCAAGGATCTGGACACAGCAGTCTTGCATTACAGGCAGCTCTTCCCATGGGGCTAGGGGAGCACATGCCCAACAGAATGTTACAACACCATGGGATGGGTTGACTCTGGCTGAAGGCCAGCTGCCCACCAAAGATAGTCTATCACTTCCCTTTCTTAGATGGACAGGAGAGAGAAAAATATCACAAAAACCTTGTGGATTGAGATAAAGAAAAGCAAAGGCCACAAACACATAAAGGAAAACAAAAAGTATTCTCTACTTCCTATCAGCAGGTGATAGCCAGCCACTTCCTGGGAAGCGGGGATTCAGTACACATAGCAGTTGCTCTGCAGGACAAATGTAATAAATGTATGCACCCCCTTGTTCCTCCTTTCTCTTAGATTTTATATGTGAGATGACATCATATGATATGGAATAACTCTTTGGTCAGTTTGGGTCAGGTGCCCAGACTGTGTCTGCTACTAAGACCTTACCCACTCTCAGCCTACTGGTGAGGGAGGAATGTTGGACAGATAGCCTATACAAAGGATAGATTAATATTCCTAAACAACCTCCTCTTGAAGTTTTAAGTTTAAGAGTTTCTTAATTACTTGAAAAGTTTGATTCAAATTCAAGTCAAAGTAAGATTCAAAAATCCTACAGAACCTTTCCTTTGAGAAGGAGAGGAAGATTCTGCTCAAATAACTGAAAATAACTGTGCAGGATCTAAATGGTCAGTTAGAACAAGCATATTTTTTAGTAGATGCAGGCATTATGGGTAAAGTACTTTAAGGTGACATATCCAAGTGCCAGGGATTCACTTCATTTCTATACAGTTAAATCATAGTATTTGGAATGGACAAATCATTTCACTGAACATGCTTTTGTAGTTATGGTGTAAGACTTTTTATCAAAGTGAATAATGCCCCAAGATACGTGACGTTCATCTCCCCTAATTCCCTTTGGAGGAATTAACATCTAGAAGAACTGATTACTGAAATTCTAGCTGTTACTAAGAAAAGAGCAGCATGAGTGATTGCTTTCTGATTACGTGAGCAAAGAGAGGGCTATGGTGACTTACATCTGATATATATTCTAAGAATATTTGAAGCCTCTACAGCTCATATAGTCTTTATCAAAATGGTAAAAGAAAGTTGTCAAAATTCTTAGAGCTCCTGATTCATACTTCATACTTAGGAGTCTGATTTAATTATAAAGTTATTTTATTTGAATTTTCTCCTTGGCATCAGGTACTGTAACCAGTAAAGAATAATTCTATTTCAGGTGTCTTGTCACATGTGGCAAATTAATTTTATCTTTGAAGTAGAACTGAACTGTCATCGATATTGTTCTCTAAAAGATTTCAAAAAATGTGCAGAATTTTTGTAGATATTTTACTTGTGTATAAGAAAATAAATAAATATGTAGGCACATATAACTTCAAATATGTGGTTTTTGTCTAAAATCAAGCTCAAAGCAGCAGTCATGTCCCAAAAGTATTGTGAATAATAGGTTTTACTTCCTTTGGTTTAATACAGTTGTCATACTGCGAAGAAGTATATTATAGGGATCATCACCCACAATTTCTGTCAAACGGTTTAGTGAACAAACAAAATGATCGTTTAAAGCTGTTAAAAGTTCCAGTGTATTAAAATAAATTATAATTTATATCTTTTTCAAACCTTTTATCTCTCAGAAAGCCTTTATGAATTTTAAACAATTGCTTTCAGAAAGCGAGAGCACAGAAACTCACAGCATCTAGTTTCTAATATTTTATATTCCTGTATCTGTAAGCAATTTCAGGAAAATGGGTTAAAACTGAGGTAAACCAAACAAAATGCTTCACTCAGTGTAGGAAATTTAATCTATAAGAACATGAGGAAAAAAAAGAATAATATTTAAATCAGCTTTATCTAGTAAGACTTAATTAAAAACATTTTTCTGCTCCTTTTCAGAAGATGAGAGGTATCAAGGTTAATTGTCTGCTTATATTAAAGTTTGAGCATTCTGATATTTTCTTTTCTCAGCCATGACTATAAGTGAAATGAGCTCTTTCCTTCCTACCACATGCAATGCTGTAAGGGAAAATCTAACCTCCAAAGTCCTACTCTTCTTAAATATTTTTAGCTTTAAGTTAAAAGCCATCTGTGTTTTCAGAATATTTGGGGGGGTTATAGTTACATTCTTACATATTTAGACTGCTGAGTATCTCATGATAATATGGCTTACCATTTCTTGCAACCAATTTTTCGATCTGTGGAAATTAAGGGGGATTTTTTTTTTATTTTAAAGATTTTTTTTAATTTTTAGCTACTGTATCGTATACTCCTAGATAAGTAGGTCCAAATGGTATTACTAAAATGGAGGGAGGCTAGTATGCACTGAAATGATGGGCCACTGATTTTCCACAACCAGAATTAAGAATTAGCTCAATCCCTGTTTCCAGACCCATCCAACTCCCTTTCTGCCAGAGATGTCTGTTCTAGGGGAAAGGAGTCCTAAACAGTGTGAATGCAAATCACACATGCCGCTTAGAACCAGCACTACTCAGGAATGGTTTTATAGCTTGAGGCTATGATTACACTAATAAATTTAACTAAGATAAGACATAAGATTATGCACTGGTGAGTCCATTACCTGTTAGTGTGCCCACTGGGTCAGGAATCACTCCTGCAGTCCAGGGTTGCAGTAGCCCCGTGTAACACCTTGGCATATTGATGAAAACACTCTGCTTTTAGAGGAAAAAAAGTAAATATAAGTCTAAGGGCCAAGATACAATTGATTTCAGGGTAATAGAACGGACCCTGATTCCTTGTATTTACCTGCTAAACTATGGCTGAGAACACGCAGCTGTATGGGACGTAGTGAGAAGGATGGGATGATAAAGGAGAAAAAACTTGTGTAGCTTTGAGGAGTGTATAAGGACTTGTGGAGACCAAGAAAGGGATCAAAACTAAAATACTTACTAAGCACAAGAATTTTAAAACTATTCTGAACTGCAAATTTATACCAGAAAACACACAGAGACAATGGAAGATATTGTCAGCAACAATCTGAGACAGAATATTATAGGAGCATAATCTGTTTTTTGAAAAAAAGGAGGAAAAAACACCAGGAGAATTGACTTCAGGCCAAGCATGGTACAGGATCTTTATAAGAAGTTTGAGGTATATTTTGTTTCAGCATGCATGATTTCTGTAGTACAAGCATAATATAGAAGGTTTTATGCTACTGGGCTCCTTGAACTGATGGAGAGAAAAGTAATTTTATCTATATCTTCCTTTTTGAACCAGCCACCCATCCCATGCTTCTGGCAGGATACAGAAGTGTATCGCTTTCAGGGCACAACAGAAGCTGATTTACCATACAGACCTCGTTTTGCAGACCTATGCTCTAATGAAATCAATTCATTCTTCATGTGGTAATGTTGTGTTATCCTAGACACAGCAGAATAACTCTTATTTGGAAAATTTAAAATATTATGAATACCTTAGAAAATTATAAACAAATAGTATAGGGTCAAAAGATATCTGAAGGATGTATTCATTTTTAAGAGAAAATTATAGGAACACAACTGCCATTTAAGGAATTTAATATGCTTCATTTCTGAGATCCTGATTAACATCTTTCACAATCTGATAATAAAGTTCATTTAAGAAACTGAATGAGATTGTGAGTCCCATCAGTTTAAATTACTTCTACTTTAAAAACAAAATAAAAATATTCTTAGACTAGTATCTGATTTTTTCCCCTGAGCGAATATATACAAAAGTCGGATTTATTTTCTTCTCCAATACTGTTTCAGCCTTCGTTAGATGGAAATATGAATGAATTGCTGGATGTAAAATTACTTGAATATAGTGTTCCTCAGTGTTTCTACTTAATAAACTCATGAAAGAGAGTGAGTTACTCTGTCTGCTTTGGGTATATGGCAAATTTTTAGTTCTCCAGGGTGTTGATTGAAGTACTCTAGGTTGGTTCAGGTGAGACCTGCAATTAAGTTGAAAAGAGTTGTTCAGTTTTTGCTTATGACCTTTAAATGTGCACTCATTCATGGAATTCTGTGTCTTGAAACAGAGGAAATTGATAGTAACTAGGGCATATGTCACTAAATGTTGCCTGTTACAAGACATGAACTGAGGTTTAGAAAAGTTTATAGACGATAAAGTGAAGTGATTCTGAGGCAAAAGAACTTTGCTGTACCATCTCTGGTACCAGCTTTTTATGTTGTCAAGACATGTATTCAAATACTGTGATCTAATATCTTGTTGGGTGGATGTCTTCTCTTTCTTTAACTGCTGTTACATGTTGACATACAATGGGGTGCAAACTCAATTTTTTTTCCATGATGAAAAGTATTATTTATATTTCCATATGTCTCACTGAAGCAGGAGAGTTTTCAGACAGTGCTTTGTCAACGCAATCTTTATACTTTAATGTAACTTTAAATATTGGACTTGGAAGACTTATAAATGAAATTTTGAGTCATAGTTTGAAGTTGGCTGTTTCTTTAAAGCTATTTACAAACTAATATTAAGCATGAATATGTATACAATTGAATTAATCAGAGATAATTACTGAGCTATCGTTCCTTTCTGGTAAACTCAGATTGTTCTTGGCTTCATCTTAACTCTACCACAGATTTCTCATCTGGTACGGGAAAAGAGTAAACAATTCTTCACCTTACACCTATTATAATATTAGTTTAACTTTAACCATGTTTTTTGCATGTCCTCTATTTAGGTAGCACATCTTTTTTGCAGAGGAAATTATCTCTTTTCCTGTTTAAGTGCAATGTCTGGCAAAATGAAGTCCTTATCTTTAATGGTAGGCTTAACATAGAACAATAATAAAAATTTAACTGTTGAACCACAGACCAGTTCTGTTATATATGAACCTATGACGAACTTTTTCTATCATCAGTGGGATTTTTATTATTTTATCACAGGATAAAGACATCAATGTTATTCTACCATTGATTTTTTTTAAATAGCATTATGTATGGTTATAAATTTTAGTCTATCCGTAAGTTAAGAGTGGAAAAGAACAGAAATAATGTTGGGTTGTGGAGTTGTGGGGGTTTTTAATGGTTGCAATTTTTGGCTAAAATGATTGAAATTAAAGTGCAGATTTTCAAAGCTCAGAAAGTGAGATCTTTTTGTACAGTCCTAGAACAAGGACATCATAGCAATCAATTTCATTCATCTAAATAAAAGTGAGGTATCTGGAAAGGCTTTAATTCTCCAAAAAGATCTGATACAATTTTGTTCATTACCTAACGTATCTTAAAGATCAGATTTTGATTAGCACTCACTTATGCTCAAATATAAATCAGTTCAGATTTTGCTATAAATTCCAGTTAGAATAAATCCACACAAACTCTGAAAGTTTTCAAAAACCTGAGTTGAAAGAGATAGAAGAAACCATCCAGAATCATTATCTGACACATATGTTGCTCACATAATCACATAATATTGTTCTAGGTATTCCTCTTTTGTCTTAAATGTATCCATTACTTTTCAGTGCGTAATAGTTGAAACTTCATTATAATTGTACAATAAGGACTTCAAGAAAGGAAGCTTATCTTTGCTAATCTATATACTTTTGTATTACTAATAGCACTGTCAAAGTCTTAATGAATGTCGAATATAGGTGCAGTATTATTTTATGACTTAGTACTCTTTCTAATATTTTCAAACAATCCTATTTTAGTTCTCTAAGGAGCTGTTTTAAAAACTATTTTTTAGGAAATACTACAGTTTGAATTAGTGTTTACTTGGAGAAGGAATATTTGTAAATTACTAAAAGCCCAACTCTAACCTTCATATTGCAAAGTATTCCTTTGTATAAATTTCACTACAGCTAGTTCATTGCATTCATATTTATTATTAAAATTGTTTTTGGCAGTTTAATAATTCTCCATTTGAATAGCTACCTCAGAATGATAAACTGTTCAGTGATCTCTGTTTCAAGTTCAAAATGCTGAGACTGGGACTATTCCTCTTTTTGTTCTTTGGACTGCTGCACCATTTTGCCACTTCTAGGTACATAATTTGGACTCTGTATGTTTTAACATCATTGAGAAGCTTTGGGGGTCAATAAGAAGCTGTGGATGTCAATAAGATGGGTCTGAATTTGGAAGGTTCTCCTGTTGTTTCTTCTGCTGTTAAATGTCTGGGGCCAGCCATGCCATTTTGCCAGCAGCTGTTTCTTTCTTCCTTTCCTTTTGCAGTGATAATATTCTTGATTTATAGACTCTGTCCTTGTCAGGATTCACTTTTTGAAGTTTGTCATGGCAAAATGTCCTCACAATTGATTGCTTTGGGAACATAGTCTATTAAGTAGTCCACAGATCGCTATCACTACTATGAAAATTTCATCCATGAGCATCTGCTCCTGACATTTCTCAAATTTTGTTTTAACCACCCTGGTGTGGTATCCCATTTTCAACAAAGGAGCAGATTCTGTAACTTTAAACTGATCCCCACAGATGTTATGAGAGATACTTGCAGAGTTAACAGGGTTCACATCCACATGCCTGGCTCTGACGATTTTGTAAAACCTGAAGTTTCAACTCTTTCTGAACTCCAATAACCCATCCATGTAAGGAAAATTACCAACAGTCTTATGTTCAGATCAGCAGTTTTCCTGTTTGTGACTTCAAAGAGGGGATTTATAATCTGAAACCTCCACAGCTTCCCAGAAGCATATACAAATGTTTAGGTAGTTGGATTCCAGCTCTACATTTGGTCAGCTGAACAACATCACAAGTATCATTTTGGGTGATATGGTTTAGGGGTGACCTTGTAGTGTAGGGTCGATGGTTGGACTTGACGATCCCAAGGGTCTTTTCCAACCTGAATTGTTCTATGATTCTATAATTAAACACTTCTGTGCTGTCAAGGGAATAATGACCCTAGATTATACCTATATGTATACCTCTGGTTACCTAAGGGTAGAGTTTAATTCTGATCTTTGAGTAGTATAAGATGAACCTTACTCACACAGGATACCTTACACAGAGATTTAAATTTTGTGTGAGAGCTGAACACCTTGAAGTCCCAAGAATTATCACACACATCTTTTGTCCAATGCCTCTATAATGTCTCTAATGTCCCAAGAAAACTCTCTCTTTCTGTAAAATATAGTTTTGATGTTCCAGAGTGTTGCAGTTGGAGTCTCTAACATGTTGGGCTTTTAGATTCTTTGCTTGCTTTGATCCCTGAAATATTGGCATAGATTAGGTATAGTTCACAGATGGAGCTGCTGTTGGCCTTCACAAGGAAATTGCCACTATTGCAGTAAATAACAGTATAAAAAGTCATTTGGAGATTGTCTACAAGGTTATGAAACAGTGGGCCAGAGAATGAAGTTGAACACTAGATCACAGGTTGTCCACACTGCAGAGCAGATAGTTCATATCCTGGTAATGTTTTTTATCAAGCTAGTTAACATTTTTTTGTTTACTTTCCTTTTTTTTTTCCTTCGGTAGCGAGACAGATATGTAGACTGATCTTCATCATATATCCATGATTAGTCCTAATGGAGATGCATCTTTCTTGACATAACCAAACAGGAAATAATTCCCAAAGCATTTAATTTCTAAGAATCATAAGTTTTCATTTCCAACATACAGGTCACTGCAAACGTATGTTTGTACTTTATAATCAGTCAGTTAATTGTATTTGAAGTATAACCACAGTGATGTTTTAGAAGTGAGTATACAACAAACAGTAGTGTAGTACCTAAGTGTTGAAGTCTGTGGATCTAGCAGCTACCTGACAGACTTTAAAAATTGTGGGTGGCATTTATGAAAAGTACATTTTAAGTGGATAGCCCTGAAATACACTGTCAGGGTCTGAAAAGAAGAAAATAAATGCAAGTGATTTATTAATCTTAAAGATAACACAGTTGAGAGAAGAAGCCAATTATTTTTGTTTACTAGAAAAACCATATTTTGGTCATGGAAACCTATTTAAAATGGAAAAAGGAAAAGAAAAAAACATTTCAGGTTATCACCGATCATTAAGAATGTAGTAGACATTTGGACTGAAAACGGTAGTTGTATTCACTTTTAATACCATTCAGCAGTTTATTAATTAAACATGAAAAAGCTGTTTTTCAGAACACAAAGAAATTAAATAATGCTGTGATTTTTTTTTATAAAAAAAAATTGAGTCTGCAGTGAAATACAGATATCAGAAATAAAAAACATTTAAAACAAAACGTACAACTTCAGAAGCTCAGGGGTTTTGTCTATCATGAAAGGTTCCGTTTACCTTTTGCATGTAGAATATACATTATCACATTCAATTAATTTTCTGTGTTCTTGTACACAATGAAAATTTAAGATGAAATCTGAAACGCAGTGTAATGGAAGGCATATAGAATTTGTTAATCAAATTTTATGCTGTGCTAGAAACGAAGTTGTTTAGGCTACAATATCCTGTTAAGCAAACTTGTATTCTTCCCCGGCACCAAGGTCAGGCTTGTACACAGGGGGAGCTGTCTAGCACCAGCTGCAAAAGAACAAAGACTAGCAGGATGGACTCACTGTAAGAGTATATAAAAACAAAAAATAATTGACAAGAACCTAGTGATAAAGGTATCTAACAAGGACCATCTGGTGATGAAAGGCCCCTGTGGAATTCGAGGACAAAGATATCTTACAAAATGTGCTGCGAGCAACTAGTTTTTGAACCAATGTAAAAGTTCATCGTGAGGAAGACCTATGGTCTTCATCCCTGAAGACCCCCGCCCAAGACCACCAGGAGGCACTGCGCAGGTGTCAAGAGGAGGAGCAGCCGGCCACCGGAACTGAGTACCTTTTTTTTGGATAGCTCATGAATATTATAAGCATCTATTGAATATGTAACTTTCTTTACATATGACCAAGGTATCTGCCCGTGCATGGGTGCAGCTGTGGTATGAGCACTCCTTGGTGAGAGCTGCTCCCCGCTGCCCAGCGCTGTTTTGCTAACTCAGCCGCTTGCTAAATTTAATAAACTTTATTAATCACTTAAATCCTAAATTGGCCCCTGGGTTTTATTCCCTCAATTTATAACACCCAGTTTATGTTCACAGAAACTAAATGTTGCTTATTATGTTTCAGCAGCTACATATCATGGTTTACTAGAGGAAGTAATTAGTTAATATGGAATGGGCCAGCCTGCCCACTGGATGTCAGTCCATCAGAATGCATAAGTCCTTCCTTTAGGTTGTGTGAGTCACGCACACTGAAGTCATTGAAAAGGCATGCCAACATTCTTATCATACAAGTGCTTTATTCTGTGGGTAATTAGGTTTCCAGTTTTATTTTCCTTTTTTCATTTGCAAGCAATATCAGGCTTGATTCATCTACTGAAATGTATAGTAGACTTTGAGATGCTGTTGCAATAGGACTGGAAGGACTTGGGAAAACCACATCACCCCGGGGACGAGGCCTGGAGGTGAGGTGACATACCTGAGGAAACCTCAGAGACATTAGACCACTGTGTGCAAGTGGCACAGTCAATCTCCATCCTTTCTGTGACTGACATTTGAATACAGAAGATTTACACCTAGCCTTCAGGTAAGGATTTTCTCTTGGCTTCAGAAAGGTCATGTTGATGCATGCTGATCTTCCAGTCACAGCTCATGTTGCAGTGAATTACTACACTGAAACATGCCATAAAACTATTCTTATTCTCCTGAATCTAATTAATTGTGTCCACAGGGCATTTCTGACAGTAGGTCAAACAGTTCCCTCACAGAAAAACAGAGAGAATCTGTACTAAAAGAGAAATCAATCTCAGTGGCTACTGTTTAAAAGTTACTCATCTCTTCTTAGTCATCCAACCACCTTCCATAGTTAAGGCAAAGGTTCCTCAAAAGGACAAATAATCCTACTCTGTGGGTCAAAATAGGCAAGACACAGGAACAACCACAAGCCACAGCTGAAATGCAAAGAGTACATTTAGTCTCACTACCTGAGAATCTGGAGAGTCTTACAGCAGCACCCGGATGGAAGTACACAGGCAGCAATCACACGAGAAGCACAACTAGCAGCAGCAGAGGCACAAGGAGATTTCTCCTTGCTGGGAAGTGTGTGGTATTTATTCCACTGCTTTACGTTTTACTTGCTGCTCTGCCTAGTTCCCAGGACTCACACGACAGCTTTGCTTTGTTCTTTCCCACAGGGGGGCAGGAAGGTGAGAGATGTTGCCACATCTATCCCAGGCCTCTGTTATCTAAGTGTGGGTGGACTGCTGGTCGAGTACAGAATGACAAGCAAAAATCTAGTGTGATGTGTGTGTTTTCTGACACATTAGCTGCAAGTAGCCCAAGCTTACCTACAGTTCTCCTCAATCTTCCATTATATTCTTACACTGTATTGGGTTGGCTCAGCCGGATT
>NW_009728891.1:0-7044 GCF_000703405.1 Apaloderma vittatum | reverse complement strand
CGTCGGCTTGTCCTCCGTGACTTGGGTATAGTCAGTTCCTTCACCTTTAAAATTAATTCCTTAAAGCATGCCCAGACTTCCTGGGCTCCCTTGCCCTCCAGAACAGCCTCCCAAGGAACTCTCTTAACCATGGACCGGAAGAGACCGAAGTCAGCTCTCTGGAAGTCCAGGGTGGCAATTCTGCTGACTCCTCTCCTTACTTCACCAAAAATGGAGAACTCTAACATTACATGATCACTTTGTCCAAGACAGCCTCCAATAATTACATCCCCCACAAAACCTTCTCTATGAACAAGCAGCAAGTCCAGGAGTGCACTTCCCCTCGTTGGTTCCCTCACCATCTGTGTCAGGAATTTATCTCCCACACACTTCAGGAACCTCCAGGACTGATCCCTCTCTGCTGTATTGTATTTCCAGCAGATGTCTAGGAAGTTAAAATCCCCCATGAGAACAAGGGGTAGAGTCCGTGCAACTTCACCCAATTGCCTATAAAGTATCTTATCTATTTCTTCATCCTGGTTGGGAGGTCTGTAGCAGACTCCTACAATGATGTCCATCTTATTGGCTTTTCCTTTGATTCTAATCCATAAGCTCTCAACCCTGACATCACATTGATTACTTTCTAAGCATTCATATCCCTCCCTAACATAGAAGGTCACCCCACCACCTCTCCTACCTCATCTATCTCTTCTGAAAAGCTGGTATCCATCAACTGTGGTGCTCCAATTGTGTGAGTCATCCTACCACGTTTCTGTTATGGCAACTATACCATAGTTTTTCACCTGCACAATGGCCACCAGTTCCTCCTGTTTGTTACCTATCCTGCATGCATTAGTGTAGATGCACCTCAGCCAGGTCACCTTTTGGATGGGAGAAGCCCTACACCCTCCTGATGATACTCATATGTTTCCATAGTAACCAACTTCTCAACAACCCTTGTGTTCTGCCTGCAATTTGCTATGACATTTTGATCCTTTGCTAATTTACAAGATTGTATGATCCTGCTAGTACATTCCTCCCCGACAAGCAGTGGCATATTACGTTCCTGATCCTCTTCAGTGTTCCTGGTTTCACCCCCACCCCCTTTCATACCTAGTTTAAAGCTCTGTCTAAGAGCCCTGCCAACTCCCTTCACAAAACCCTTTTCCCTCTGTGGGGTAGGCTATTTCCATGCATTTCCAACAGACCTGGCCTCTTGTAGATCCAGCCGCTGTCAAAAAACCCAAACCCCTGCTGGACACACCAGGCTCAGAGCCAGGTATTAATCTGCTTTAGAATTGTTCAGCTGAAAACTAGGTTACTCTCACAGTCATCTACAAGAGCTGTAATAGAGTTGTCTTGTGTTCCCCTGCTGTGGCATCTTAAACATGATTCAGTGTCCCATGCTGAGCTACCACACAGCCCTCGCATTGCTCCCACTCCCAACCAATCCTGTGAGCGCAGGCTGGGTCAGAGTCCCAGCCCCAGAGGAGTGGCAAGTCCCCAAGTGCTGCCTTCCCTGAGGTCTCCCTCCAAACCAGCAGCTCAGCCCTCATCTTACCTGTTTGGAGACAGCAACATCACCCTCAGGAAGACTTAAAAACAAATTAATTATCAACCAGCATTGCTCACATTTAATTCAGCAAGCTGTCAGTGGTGGATCTCTCATTGATGACTATCAGCTGAAGTAAAATGCGATAACTTTAATTTGGCGCAGTGACCAAAGTAAATATTACAGAGCTTTTTGCTTGCTTTAGCTAAAAGATTTATACTGAAACCCTGGATGAGGGTATTTTTCAGGCAGCACAATGTCTGAGTATGCACCTCTACCGCCTTGCAGCTGTCTCTTGAGGGATGGGGACAGATATTGCTAGAAAATGCCCATTGGCTTCTTGAAGTCGCATTAGGGGGATAAAATTTGTGCACAACCAAATCTGACTCAATTTTCAATTGCTTTGCAAGTGCAATAGATAGCACTCATTTTAATACAATGTTTGGAGTCTGGCTTCCTTTAAGGTTCTATGCTCAGGTTTTGCAAGTTCCACAACCAAACAAGTAGATTTGAAGTGGTGACTGGATGCTTTCCACTAGAAGCTCTCCACAACGTACTTCTTTCTTCTGAGAAGTAAAACTTCTTTCTGTACTACATTAATAACAACACTTTTTTATTTTGAGTTAAAATACACACCAAATTGGTGTTCTGTCAGTCAAGAAAATCATTACAGTCCTGAGAAAACAAAAAAAATCAGTGCAATTAAGCTAGAGATTCAAAAAAAATGAAACCACCGGTTATGAATTCTTGTTGTAAAATAGAAAAGCATATATGTCAATAAAAGAGTGGTGGTGAAGACTGGAATTCAGATTAAGACATGACTAGATGCATGTGAAAGCAAGCAGGTGAGAAGCAAAAGTAGACCACACAGAGAAAAGCAACATATAAACAGATCACAAAAAGTCTCTTACTATCCCAAAGACAGGAAAGCCATGCAGTGCAGGAACAGATTGATAATTATCAACTCCAAAAGAGAACATTCGCTTAACAAGATCATAACGCCGGATAGATGAAAAGAAACGCTGTTAAAAAACGGCAAGTCAACAACAAACAACATAAAAAAATAAGATGAGCTAAAAAGAAAACATCTGCAATATGTGACCAAAACTTCTGTCTCCGATTGATTTAGCATTTCTTACTTTCTTCACTTCTATTTTTCACGCTTTCTCGAGCTCACAGTATCACATGCATATAATCCTTTGCTCACACTTTGTACAACAATCATTACGGATTAATTTGGCTTTTTATCCTAAGAAACCAGTGGTGTTGATCACATACCAAACAACTCCCTTCACTGACAAAAAGGTACCTATGCATGCAGTTTGAACATTCAGTTAAGCTAGTTCTAACAACCACATGCTGCTATTGCTAACTGCATTCAGCACTGGCATTTATCTGTTCATGGCACAGCAAATTAAGCAGCTTTAAAAAAAATAATCAAAAAAATCTAGTATCATTCCCAATCCTCACAAGTTTAGCTCCCTTAAATAGAAAACTATATCAGGCAAATAAAAATGCTCATCTAGAATCTGAGACCAGATAACAGGATAGGAACAGGACTACCACCCTTTGTGGCAGGCAATTGAACTGCATTAATTTAGCTGAGTTGTGAAAGCACATTTGAAAATCATGAGTATTTGCCTTGCCAGATGAAGATCTATCAACAAATTATAGAATTGTTTATGCTGGAAAAGACCTTTAAGACCATTGAGTCCAACCATTAACCTAGCACTGCCAAGTACATGGCTGAATCCTGTCTCTAAGCACCACATCTACACATCTTTTAAATATCTCCAGGGATGATGACTCAACCACTGCCCTCAGCAGCCTGTTCCAGTGCTCGACCATCTTTACAGTGAAAAATTTTTCCTAATGTCCAATCTAAATCTTCCCTGGTGCAACTTTAGGCAAAATAATCAAAAAAATCTAGTATCATTCCCAATCCTCACAAGTTTAGCTCCCTTAAATAGAAAACTATATCAGGCAAATAAAAATGCTCATCTAGAATCTGAGACCAGATAACAGGATAGGAACAGGACTACCACCCTTTGTGGCAGGCAATTGAACTGCATTAATTTAGCTGAGTTGTGAAAGCACATTTGAAAATCATGAGTATTTGCCTTGCCAGATGAAGATCTATCAACAAATTATAGAATTGTTTATGCTGGAAAAGACCTTTAAGACCATTGAGTCCAACCATTAACCTAGCACTGCCAAGTACATGGCTGAATCCTGCCTCTAAGCACCACATCTACACATCTTTTAAATATCTCCAGGGATGATGACTCAACCACTGCCCTCAGCAGCCTGTTCCAGTGCTCGACCATCTTTACAGTGAAAAATTTTTCCTAATGTCCAATCTAAATCTTCCCTGGTGCAACTTTAGGCCATTTCCTCTTGTCCTATTGCCTGTTACTTGAGAGAAGAGATCAACACTCACCTCAGTACAACCTCCTTTCAGGTAGTCGCAGAGAGTGATAAGGTCTCCCTTCAGCCTCCTTTTCTGCAAGCTGAACAATCCCATTTCTCTCAGCCATTCCTCATAAGACTTGCTCTCTGGATCCTTCGCCAGCTTTGTTGTCCTTCTCTGGAAGTACTCCAGCACCTCAATGTCTTTCTTATGCTATGGCATCCAAAACTGAACACAGTACTGTAGCCTCACCAGTGCCAAGTATAGGAGCACAATCCCTTCCCTACTCCTGCTGGTCACACCATTTCTGCTACAGGCCAGGATGTTGCTTGCCTTCTTGACTGCCTGGGCACACTGCTGGCTCATGTTCAGCCAGCTGTCCACCAGTGCCCCCAGATCCTTTTCTGCCGGGCAGCTTTCCATCACTTGTCCCCAAGCCTGTAGTGCTGCCTGGGGTTGTTGTGACCCAAGTACAAGACCTGGCAGGGCCAAGCCGAAGCTCATACAATTGGCCTTGGCTCAGTGATCCAACCTGTCCAGATCCCTCTTTAGAGCCTTTCTATCTTTGAGCAGATCAACACTCCCGCTCAACATGTCATCTGCAAACTTAATGAGAGTGCACTCGATTCCCTCATTCAGACCATTGATAAAGATATTAAACAGGACAGGTCCCAGCACTGATCCCTTGGGGACACACTTGTACCTGGGCACCAACTGGATTTAACTCCATTCACCTCCAGTCTTTGAGCCTGGTCGTCCATCCTGTTTTTCACCCAGCAAAGCGTATACCTGTCCAAGCCATGAGCAGCCAATTTCTCCAGGAGAATGCTGTGAGAAGTGGTGTTAAAGACTTTATTAAGTTGAGGTAGACAACATCCACAGCCTTTCCTTCATCCACTAAGCAGATCACCTGGTCATAGGAGGAGATGAGGTTATTCAAGCAGGATCTGTCTCTCATAAACCCATGATGACAGGGCCTGATCACCTAATTGTCTTGTACATGCCATGTGATGGCACTAAGGTTAGTAGCTATAGTAGATCATTGTCAAAATGCACCCTTCTGTCACATTATCCATTTATATGTCATAATTTGAAAGCCACTGGACTAAACACTAGCTGTATTCCTTATGAGTTTATCAGAATTGAAGTTAAACTTGGCTGTCCACATCTTATCTCTGGCCTCTTTTTCAGAGCTACTAGTCTTCCCACATTAAACCTGACTATCACCTGATACAACCTGGAGCAAACCCAAGGTCACTAACACTCACTGGACCTCTCGGCAGCTGGGAACTCTGGAAACACTGAACCCTTACAGGCACTGAATCATTCAAGAACTACGTACCAGTACCCAGTAGGTTGCACAAGGTCTGGCCAACCTTGCAGCCTCTGCAGGAAGAGGATGAAATAATTATACTTAAAGTGGCCAACAGACTTCCCATTGGTTGCTTTCTCTGCTAGCCAGGAGAAGCTGACAATAAAATCTCTTCCAAGCTTCAAAAGTAAGTTTATAATCAGGTTCCTGTAACATTATCACACACAGAGGCTTTAAGGGATCAGGTACTTGACAGACTCCTGCAATGACTGGTCATCATTTGCAGTGAAAATGAAAGAAGACAGGATCCTAGAGAAGCTTTTGACTAATGGTGTGTTTCTGGGAAACGAACATCTGAAGAACAGTAGAAACATTCTAATGCTACCCCAAAACAGCTCAAAGTCTGTCTTCAGAAGTATCAATAACAAAAAGGAAACGTCTCCAGAACATAAAGCTGCTGACAAAACCATCAGTGCCGTGCAGCATTTGACAAGGAGTAAAAGAGTCAATCTCGAGCTCAGGGGAAACAAAATGAAAGCCACTCCCCAAGCTGCAGTCACTCACAACTCACCCCTTAACCTGTAGCCAAGCCTGCTCCTCACGCTCTGGCCTTGTCCACGCACAAACAGTGAAAACCAGCAGACACACTATGCAGACAAAATTGTCATCATCACAAGAGCTGGATACAAAAGCTTTATAAAAGATTCAGCATTCACCAACATTACTAGATGGGAAAACAAAAGGCTAGTATCCTTTAAAGACAAAGGCCATTTTCTTCTTGAATTTGAGACTGAAAGACACATAGAAAGGAATACTAGCGTAGAAGTAGCACACTTCTTTGAAAATCATTCCTGGTTTGAATACACATTCATTTCAGAAACATAAAGGAAAAGTTTATGTCATCTTCCTTGTCAATAAGAAGAGAAAGAAATGACTAATTGAAACCTTACTTATACCTGTTAACAAAAATACTTTTTCCCCTCCATTATTAATAGGCAGATAGTGCCAATTCTTTCCTAGTAGGTCATTCTTTTTTTCTCTCTTTTTTATTGGAAAATTGTAAAGAAATTGGAGTGAAAGGCAAAAATAGGAAAAATAAAAGCAAAATGGTAATTTTCTGCTACTATCATAAAATGATACAGAATAGTTTGAAGAAAAATTTTGTTGTTAAAGACCACTAGGAAACAAAACATTACAAACTATTGTATAATGGTATCAGCCAGTCTCTTAAGATTCATAAATTAATGCAATACATTCAGTATGAATCTATTTCTGCAGCTGCTTCTTAATAACTACTATAATAAACATAGTAAATTTCAGCAAATTTCAGCTACAAAGCATGCTCCAGTATATCTTCATCTTACACTTCAAGTTTCTAGAATATTCAAACTTTTTCTTAACATTTCTATTTAGATCATTTATTTTCCTGAAAAGTTCAGCAAAACAACCCAGAGATTTAGTGGGAAAAAAAACTTTCACATTCTTCTTTCAGAAGTTAATGCTCTCAGTCATTTACTGCTTTTTTTTTTTTTCTCCTTCAAAGAGGCCAACTAGAGATAAAGCTTCCATTGCTCTGTATGGAATTAGAATACACTGAAAAGCAGACTGAAAATAATTTCTGTGATATAGGCTGTAGGTTACTTCTAGATTGCAATATTTTAGCCCTAGTGTTTCATTAACATATGTTTTTGTCTGCTTGCATTTCTAAGGTTAGGTTTTATTTTGGTTTGTCCTCAAAACGAAGCACTTCTGTAGCCTAAATAATATTGTATTGGGTTGGCTCAGCCGGAT
>NW_009728890.1:36681-66337 GCF_000703405.1 Apaloderma vittatum | reverse complement strand
AGATCCTCAGCGGATATAATTTAGAGTTACACTTTGAGGTGAATCGATGAACATCATTTGAAAATCTGGTGCATTGTTTTTAAAGAAGGAGTAAACAAAGTATACATCAACCTTGTGAAGGTTTTTAATATCAAAGGGAGTACACAGAACTTGCATTTCCTTTGCAACTATTTGTCGTGGGTGCACTCCAACATCATCAATATCAGTCTCATTATATGACAAGACACAAGAAGATTCAATGCAGGCAAACTGACAAAGCGAAAATTCTTTCTCTAATTTTTCCCTGTCAGCACTTGCAGAATAAAGAATAAACAAATTAATATTTAGAGGTGATTTAGGAAGATGATTTAGTATGCAAGAAATACTTATGTATAAATTGTTTCTAAGAAGATGTTTGTCTTTTCTAGACTTTAGATAAATTATTTTTCCCTTTTGTGCTAATAGGTAAACAACATGAGCCTGAGCACAGCTATCAATGAGTACATTTCCACAACAGCTATGAGGACAACACATAGTTCCTTCCTGTTGAAAAATGGAAGAAACTTTTATGTGCTCTGTATCGTGTTTATGATCAGTTATGTTTTGCCCAAACTTCAGTATCTGTGAAATTCTGTACTGTGATGAGAACTACAGCTCTGGTTCATTAAAGTCTCTAAAGTGTCATATACTTAAAAAAACATTCATTAACAAATTAATTCAATGGCTGCTAAGATTAAATTTTGTCTAATAGCATCTTTCTCTCTCCATCTTTCTTTGCAAAGTATAAAATACTCGCATAGGATATATTAATCTTCTGGGAAAAGGCAAAATAGACGACACAGCATGCTTTGCTGATGACCTAATTCAACATTACTTTCAAGGAATTACTTATTCAGTACCATTATAGGATTTCTGTAAAAGTGATATTTCTTCCAGAATTATCTTTTAAACAAAATAAGAACCAATGACCTCTCTGGCACTAATAGCATAAAATACTAAATTACCTCTGTGAAGATAATTCTTAGCCATGCATTATATTAAATTTAAACATGTTCCTACATTCTGAATGATCTGCTGAGGATTTTTTCTTTCTGTGTTCAGACAATAAACCCAGGAACTTTCATGTGTTTCTGTAGTCAGTCTTAGATAACAATAATAACTGTGAAGATATAATAACTATACATGAGAGCAGAAATTAAGATGTTTCTTTCTCTTACTGATAATACAACTGAAGAAAAACTGACTTTTATGCAAAAATATTGTTACTTAACAAGCTTTTTTGCATTCTTTGGTTAATCTCTACTTTTACTTTATACACTTAAAGCAACAATTAATATAAACCCCAATTTTCTTACAGTTATGTTTTGGCTGATTGTTAGAGATTATGTAAGGAAAAGAAGGGGGAAAAATTCTTACTCTTCTTGCGGTGTAGGTAAGTAGAACTAGGTAAGAAGAACTAGAAGCTCAAGGCTTTCCAAGACAAGTTAAACTGAATATTTAAATATGTAGAGAAAGTATAGAAATAAACTGGTGCCCATCTCTTGAACAATGCACAAGTGGACTGACAATGAACTGTTTTGTCTTGTCATATTTTGGAAGGCATCTTTAAAAACCACCTAGTCCAAGCTCCTCACAGTGACCAGGGACATCTTTAACTACATCAGGTTGCTCAGAATCCTGTTCCACTTTATCTTCAATGTTTTCTGGGAGGAGACTTCTATCACCTATCCGCGCAACCTGTTCCAGTGTTTCATCACTCTTTTTGTAAAAAATTTCTTCCATATATCTAGTCCAAATATATCCTCTTTTAGTTTAAAACCATTACTCCATGTCCTATTGTAACAAGCTCTGTTAGAGAGATTGCCTCCATCTTAACTCTAAGAATATTTGTATTTCTATCTGCTTTATTATTAGACATAAATAACAGTAAATAACTTTGCAAATCTACATCCTGGTATAACAATACCAGAAGTATCCATATTCACAAACACAAGTATCTTATTCACTAAACATCTGGAGTTAAAATGGTTTCCACAACATTCACCAAATTAAATATGTCCAGCATGTATCTTGACTTGACTTCTAAGGGTGAACAAAGGGCAAATACCAGACAAAGGATAAGCATCTTCAGGAGCTGAAACAGAACCTAAAATGAGCATTAATAATGATAAGGATTAGAAAATTGGGATTATGTAGTAAATAGTGACTTCTGTAAGTGTTTAGAATATTTTTTTTAATTTTTTTTTTATAATTATATCACTCAAACTGAAGGTCTAGAATGAGCAGGATCAATTTGAATAAGAGTTTAGGAATCCAGGATTGCAGCCTACAGTCAAATGCCCTTGAATTTCAGAGGAATTTAAGTGAAGGTATGAATTCTCTGCTGTAAGGAATATCAGTATCTGTGTCTCCCTATGGCATACCCCCAAGTACAATTGCTTTAGTCCTTTCTCTGACATCCAGACAAGTTAATTGATTCTCCACAGTCAGATTTCTTGTAGTAGGAAACTTCTCATCCTTCCCTGTGGTTCTCTGAGTGTTTTCCTAGAATTCTTGGGCTATTTCTGAACCAACATTCATCCCAGTCATGCAGAAGTTTCCTGAATACCTAATCAGTTTAAGGGAAAGAAGGAATACTTTCTGTGGCACATTAATTGAGACATCAAATGGACTGTAAGAAGGTAATTTAATTTGTTTTTTAAAAAAAATATTTTGGACAACACTGTGTAGGAACTACATGGCTGGTTATCAGAATGGAGAAAAGAAACCTAATTCCTGATGTACCTTGTTCAACTTCTTTACCTCAAAAAATTCCAGTAATAAATTTCACAGAAATATTTTTCACAGAGCAAGTATTGTTAACAAAACTTGTAAAGGTCCATTGTAAGAAGTTTGAATTATGTTACCTGAACTTTATTTTTAAGATGAAGAATCCATGTAAAACTTAGAAAAACATACCTAATACTGGAAATAAGCTGTCAGGTTTCAAGTCTTTTATAAAGCTTTATTTAGCCTTGGTTATCTAGTATAATGCAGCTTGAGATGGTAATCTGATCCACTACCTTTCCTCTGAGATACAGTTTCTTTCTAAACTGGAAATTACAGACTGCCTCGGCAGCTTAGTTGAATTTGATACTCTTCTACATTATTGGAGAGGATAAGGAAAGTAGGTCATCCATAATAGTTTACAGTAACAAAGAACAGTAAAAAAAAGCATTGGTTGTCTAGGTGTCTCAGCATGAACTCTTCATCCTGTTATCTTGCAGGAGGGCCATGTCTGAGTGTTCCCTCTATTGGCTGACAAACAGAACGTTATCATCAAACTCAGCTATCGACAGCTCCACTCATTTTAAAGAGGGAGAGCAAAATGGGAAGAAAAGAGGAAAGAAAAACCATGATATTCCCAATATTCAGAAGAAGAGGAAGCCTTAATGCTTCTAAAAGTTGACATGTTTCAATGCTACATTTTTTGTGAAATCAGACACGTTTCATTATTCAAAATATATGACAATATATTTTCAATACCGTATCATACAGATATTCCACAGTTTAAATGTATTATCCATTTAACACAACATTAAACATATTTCTTTTGTAGCATGCAACATGGAAGAAAGTTGAGAACAGATGGACAAATAGCCATGTTACTTTATCAATCTGGCCTGTAACATGTAAGAAATTGGCATCAATGTAACTGACAAACACAATTTGCTTTACAAATAGAACTTTTAATCTTAATGAAGATTTAGCATGTCATTTAGACACAGCCCAAAGGAATAATCATTGCAAAGCCTCACTAACATGGGCCATTATCCTGCAGATTTCTGCCCGGAGTGGAGATTTACTTTCCAGAGTCCCAAGATGTATTGCTCGTTGGTAAATAGAGAGGTCAGAACTATAACTGTCTTTTTCTTTCTTAATCTTTTCATTCAGGAGTCCAGTGTACAGTATAATAAGGAGATATATAGGTACTCAGAGCTGATTTCAGTTCCTTGAATATATGTTAGACATCTTTAAGCATTTAAGAAGTTCTTGGGTATTCTACACAACTCACAGTTGCTTCTCCATTAGGACAAGTGAAACCTATAAACCTTGTATCATGTCTGTCCGGTTCATACAGATTTGTCAGTCATCTCACTCATAACACCTATATTAAGACTATTGAAAGTAGCCCTAAGTATCTTAAGAGTGAGCTAAATGATTTTACAAACTCCTTAATCTGTACTGAACAACTTGCCACTAGGTGTACGAATAACTTAAGCACCTCACTGACATGTAGATGTCTGTCTATCTATCTGTCTATCTATCTATCTATCTATCTATCTATCTACCTATCTATCCTTTGTATTTTTTCTGAGATTGAATACCTCCCATAAATTCAAGTGTCAGAATCCATGACTTCAATTCTATCTAGTGATCTGACATTTTTGTCTGTGCTTTCCTGCTATGTAATCTTTGTACTGAACTAAAGACTCAATTTAGATGCCTGCAGGCCAACATCTATTGACATGTAAGATTGCTTAAGGCATTTCCCATGGCCTTCATGTGAATTTGCATAAACTAGAGATTTTGTGTCACATCTGGAAGGTGTTTCAAATGGTTTTATATACTTCAGTTTGGGCAACTTACTTGAGCTTATATGACTGTGAATAAAAATTGGTTAGACATTTATCTGACTTGCAACCCTGCAATATGAACAGAAACTATCTGTTAATCTAAAGACTGTTGCAAGTAAAGATGAAAGGCTTTGTCTTTTGAATATATGGAACAAATCCACTTGAAATGTTCCATAATTCATGTATAGTCAATATTAAGACATTCACAGAATTTTACGTAAAAAGACATAGAGAATTTGTAGTTAATATTTACAATCCAAAGTGTACTTGGATAGAAGTATCAGAGCATGTATAATATATATTCTTTCAGAAAGCCCAAACATGCATTGTTTACGTTGTATGCCACTCCATGTTTTAACAATCAGACTTCTTAGGGCTCCCGCTAATATATATATTGATACTTTTACCTCAGAAAGTTTTGTAAGGTTTTCTACAACAAAATGTTATTTTTTGTGGATTCTTCAATTTAATTTGTTTTCAGCTACCTGGACCGTGCTTCAGAAGTCTGCAAAACTAGGGAGTTCCTTCCAACGGCCTGGCAGCAACCACTAGGCAAAAACTTACATAATTAAGTTTAGTATCTGAAACAGATTTCAACTGAATCACAGCATAATCAGAAAATATTCTTCTATGAAACATGTGTCTGGTTGATTTTTACCTCTACACAGCACAATGGGAAATGCTAAATCTGATTTGGAACATCATTATTCGTGGAGTAGGAAAAGGAACAAAGAAGTTGAACCAAAAGTCTATGTGGGCTGAAGGCTTTTATGTGCAGGCTGAGTTAGACGAGTTTTGAGTTAAACAGAAATAAAAATAAATAAATAAATAAATAAATAGACATTTCTATAGTCCAAAGATGTCACACACCAAAAATACTTTGAAAAATTTAAGCTGGGGGAAAAAAAAAAAAGCACATCAAAAAGAAGGCTCCATTCAAATACAATAGGTTGCATGCCCAGTGCCTTTGGAGGTATTCTATGGTAACGAGGTTCTCTGTATAGGGCTGATACAATATTCATCTGGTAAGATGGTAAGGCTAATAAGATGTTCTATATCTTGTATAAAATTTAGAGAGATGTGCTCTTTTGTATTGGCAGCAGATGGCAAAGTGTGGCTTCAAGTTGAAATATAAGTAATTAATATTTTAATTTTGTCACACTCCATAGAATGCAGAGAGAGAGAAAAAACAAAATAAACAAAACATTCTTTGTAGATTTTAACTCTAACGATTAGTAAATGAGAAAAGGGACCCATAAAACCAGACGAGCATAATTTTAATATTGAATATAGCCAGGGACTATCATTTGAAGCAGCAGAAAGTTTATTGAGACAGAAACTATTAGTTAACTTCAGGTGACATGAAATAGGATACATTTCTATATGAGATTTTCTGTTTGTGGAATTGAGCACAACAAACTCCTCCAAGCTGTTGCTTATAATCTATCAGTTGAAGGAAGGTAGGCTTTATATATCTGTCCCTGGAAAAAACAATCATATGGGTCGTACTGTTAGTGAATAACCTAATAACCATATTTCCTAATATATCCACAGAAAACTTGACCAGTTTGACTAAAAAGTTCTCCAGACCTTGTATTAAATTCTAGCTCCATTCCTACAAATAGGAACTTGTCATTGTCTTCTCACGGAGTCAACAATAAAAACAAATTCATTGGATGTACTTCCATACAAATTGTATATTGGAAACCACTGTAACATTTTTCACTTTTTAAACTATAGCAGAACAAAGATGTAGAAAGGAATGAAATTGGCTGAAAATTAAGAAAATAGTGATGTCATAAGAGTTTTAAGACCATAAAAGAGAATTTTCCCAGCCTAAAACTGAGAAGTAGTTTTGAAAGGATGGATAAACTAGTCTTAAATGAAGAAAATAGGTAATGATGTTCAAGTGTAAAAGTAGGAGGATTAATAGATCGGGACAGGAGATAAAACAGGCAGTGTTTTATTTCTGAATAAAAGGTCCAAAGTCATCAATAGTTGCTTGATCACTCATATTTCTTAACGACAGTTCTTTCTTGATTTATCTTTGTCCCAGAAAAATCTGCTACTGAGGGAGGCAGACAAAAAAAAGCCAGCAAGTGAAGTCAAAAGTTCTGATATCATTTGATTAGTATTAACACTTATTTTTGCAAAAGTTTTATAGTATTTTGGCTTTATATGGGGCTACACACCTGCAGAACTGGAAAAAAATGTAGAGGGAAAAAAAGGAAAAATTGTTTTGGGTTAGGGAGAGATCTCTGCGAATGGCAGAGGTGGTATCTAGCAATATACTTAGAGGAATGCAAGACTATAATGTCTCCTACTCTACCTGTTCATTATAAGGTTATATTGGTATTATGTGTAATAAATCATTATGCTCAGCAATCTTGGCTTATTTGTTCTGCAACAATGGACGTCTTTGTTCTTTCCGTGAATAAGAAGGATGTGGAACCTGAAAAAACCACAGGGGGAAAAAAAAAAAAGGAGAATGACCGTATCAGATATTTGGGAGTTGTGCATTTATGTCTTTGAAATTGTGGTGTGATACTAAGGTTCCTCCCCTTTTTTTTACTGTCTTTGATATCAGAAGTGTCATAAGTATCAAGTTAAGAGGAAAAAAAGAATAAATTAATAATATATATTCGTTTAAAGGAGCCTGAAGGAACAGCACTATTTTGCAGGTGCTAAGTAAAAGTGAAACTGCCTGGAGCTCTTTGCTTAGTTTAAGTGAGATTCCTTGAAGCAAATTAACCACAGTCTTATATATTCTTTGTACCTAACTTTGTGCTTGATATTTTTACAGTTTGGCAGTATTCAAGGGGGAAAAAAAATATAGTCCAAAAATGGCTTGCATATGAATTCTGAAACAGAATTTAAACATCTTCTGCTATTTGTGGCAAACTTCCTTATTTGAAGACTCCCTTTTTTTTTTCCCCCAGATTTTCATATTTCTCTGTATATCTTTTTTTACAAGTTTTGCAAAATGTCCTCAATTTAAACATGACCAAATATTTATTCAACCTCTTCCATGACTCCTCCCCGAGGAACTCCTGTCTCATGACTCTTTTAAAAGAAAATAAAATGAATTTATGTGATCATCTACTCTTAGTCACTTGCCATCTGAGAAAACAAATTTTAGAATCACAGAATTCTGCAGAGTGTTCCACTGGATTTATCATGTTAGCATTGAAAAGGTATATTTAGTTCTGCCAATTTTTAGTTACATTTAAAACAGTAAAAGAACTTAGGAAGAGAATATTTTTTAGTTTACTGTTACCATTCTTGAGTGCAATACAATCTAAATCGATGTTCATCTTATTTTAGTCTGTCCTTGCTTTTGATTCCTTATCATAGAATCGTAGAATGATTTGTGTTGGAAGGAACCTCAGAGATAATCTAGTTCCAACACTCCTGCCATGGCAGAGACTTCTCCCACTAGATCAGATTGCTGAAGGTTCCATCCAATGTGACCTCGAACACTTTGAGGGATGGAGCATCCACAACTTCCCTGGGCAACCTGTTCCAGTGCCTTGCTACCCCCTGGATAAAGAACTTCTTACTTATATCTAACTAAACCTACACTTTTCCAGCTTCCACCCATTATCCCTTGTCCTATCACTACAAGTCCTCATAAAACGTCCCTCCCCAGCCTTCTTCTAGGCCCCCTTCAGGTACTGGAAGGCAGCTATAAGGTGTCCTCAGAGCCTTTTCTTTTCCAGGCTGAACAAGCCTAGCTCTCTTAGCCTATCCTCACAGGAGAGATGCTCCAGCCCTCTGACCATCTTGGTAGCCCTCCTCTTGACTCGCTCCAACAGCTCCATATCTTTCTTGTGGTGAGGTTTCCAGAACTGGATAAAGTATTCCAGGTGGGATCTCACAAAGGCAGAGTAGAGGGGCAGAATCACCTCTCTCAACCTGCTGGTCATCCTCTCTCGGTGCATCTCAGGATACAGTTGACTTGCTGGGCTGCAGGCACACACTGTTGGCTCATATTGATCTTATCATCCACCAACACGCTCAAATCCTTCTTCCCAGGACTGCTCTCCATCTACCTGTTGCCCAGCCTGTATGTGTGCTTGGGATTGCCTCAGTCCAGGTGCAGGACCTGACACTTGGCCTTGTTAAACTTCACGAGGTTGGCCTGGGCCCACCTCTCAAGCCTGTCAAGGTCCCTCTGGATGGTATCCCTTCCCTCCAGTGTGTCGACCACAACACACAACTTTGTGTGATCAGGGATGTTGGATTAGATGATCTTTAAGGTCTCTTCCAGTCTAGGTCATTCTATGATTCTATGATGATGAGATTCTATAATAAAATAACTTTGGCATCCTCATCTGTCACATGTTCAGCATTTCAGCCTTTACTTTCTCAGCTGTGGCATTCTCATTGAGTTTAGCTGCAATAAACAATAGTAAACAAAACAGAAATATTCAATTATTTTGAAAGACTAGACTGATGAAAAATAGCTGTGCAAGTTCAAATTTAGTCTACAGTGATCTTTGACCTGAAAATGCTTTTATTCATATCTTTCACAGGATCCTTTTACAGGTCTTTAAGCCTTGAACTTGCAGCAGACACAAAATTGTCTGGAAAGCAAGTATACATGTTAAAGTTCTTGTGACAAGGTATCTTGGTTAAAAGGTCAGTAGAAAATAAATACATTTGCTTTTTGTTAATTTTGCTTTTCTGTAAATATATATGTAGACACTCAGCTTTAGTATTCTTTGGCTGCTTACTTAGCTTCTGCCTGCAACATTACTTCAAAGCCAATTTTAGAAAGAGTGAGGGAAAATGCACTCATACTCACTGAGGTGGCAAGATTAAGATCCATATTGTAGACACATACACATTGGTGAATACATGTGACTTATTTCACTTAACACTATTTGAGATGTCACATGACTTCTGAGACATCTCCATAGAGTTGACAAGTGTGACCTATGGTAGATCTGTGCTATTGCAGAACTTTAACTGGAGTCACTATGTCTTTGGACATCTAAATTAACCGCATGATGCACTCATACTCACTGAGGTGGCAAGATTAAGATCCATATTGTAGACACATACACATTGGTGAATACATGTGACTTATTTCACTTAACACTATTTGAGATGTCACATGACTTCTGAGACATCTCCATAGAGTTGACAAGTGTGACCTATGGTAGATCTGTGCAGAACTTTAACTGGAGTCATTATGTCTTTGGACATCTAAATTGAACCGCATGTGCCATATATGAAAACATCTGAAACAGGCTCTGCATTGACTGTCTTAGCTAGAACAAGATTCTGTGTCCCACCAATAAATGTCTAGAAAAATTTAGATTATCTTAGACATCCTGTTTACTGGATCTGGGACATTACAAGTCTCTTTTCTGTCGTATCTGCTAGCTTTATGATGCTGGTTTGAATAACCTATTGATTATCTCAAATAATATTTGACATCTGAAATGGTACAAAATTTCAATGTTTAGGTAATTTAATTAAGTATAGACTCTGGAGAGGCTTTCAGCTCACTCTAAAACATTTGGTTTATATTTTATCAGGTGACTGGAGATGGCGATAAGTTACCCAAGCATGCATGCTTACTACATCTCCTAACACTGTGGGACATTCTTCCTTGACTCCAGCTGCCGTTAGAGAGGAACATAAGTTTGCCACAAAACAACTTTGTATTTACCAGCCTTGTGTGGATACCTACAGCATCCTACCCTTAGGTCACAGTAAGTATGTAACAGTGAAAACCTGAATTCAGCACTAGTTATCTGTTGAATGCAGTAGTAGACGCTTATTTAATCTATAAAATACTACGTTTGAGACATCTCTATTTAAGTGTCTACATCTGAATCGGCATGCCTCTCTGTAGTTCTGATACGGAATATGGAAATTTAGAAACAGCTGAATTTTACCTACAAAACCTCAGATTGACTTGACAAGGCAGTTAAAAATCAAAGTTCAAGAATTCACCAATAATGAAGAAGCACTGCTTGTCTAAAATACTGAGAAGGCAGCTCTACATTGTATACTGTCCGGAGGCACCAAGTTTTCTCACAGTGATGCTGCAATGCTCATGTGACACAGAGTAACACTTAGAATTGGTGGTTTACACCAGAAAGCAATGAGGGTAATGCACAGAAACTAATAATCTCAGCATTTGAGAACATTCTTGGCCTTGTTCCTTTCCATTCTAGAATTACATCTGTGAGACTTAGCTTATGTATCCTTTACAGATGAACAAAGCGAAGCACGAGAATGTGCTGGCAAATACAACGTTCTCTAATTTTGCAGTATCCCTGAAACTCTCATTCAGGTTGAAAGCCAAAAGTGAAAATATTCTTGTATCGTACAGAGAAGTACTCTGTCTATCAGCTAGGATTGTTCTGGTTTTTTTTTTGTTTGAGTTTTGTTTACTTTTTAAAGTATGTGAGTAAAGACTATTTACTATCCTTTGATCTTATAGTTAAGTGAAAGGTGTTAGATATCTAATGTTTTTGGGGTTTCCTTTTTTTTTTACTCCTTCATTTACTTCTTCTTTCTAATGATCTATTAAAAAACCCACCTTTTACAAAACTTATAATAAATATTATTTCATATAAGACTACAACATAGTCTTCGAGTTGAAACTGTTCATGGTAGTTCCAACATTTTCAAAATATCTAATGAGAAGTAAAAACAAAAAGTAAATAGTTTTTACCAAAAAAAAATACAAAACACCCAACAACCAACAATTAACTAATTATAGTATTGAGATTTCAAATTGTTGTCCTTTGCACTGTGATTATGTAATAAACTAGATTTATATTAGATGAGATTTAAATTAGATGAAATTACTTAGTAGCAAACGATAACTTTGTCTGTTCATGAGAAACTTATCTATCTTTAAAACTTTGGAAGTTTTAGTACATTTTTCTTTTATATTGAGGTTATTTTTGTGTAATTCCTGTGTTCTTGGATAGCTTTGTTGTTACTCATTATATCTATCTGATGTTCACTTATTAAAACAAAAACATACTATTTGGAAGTTTTCCCAGGTCAGAGCGAAAGTAATTTGGAAACTGTACATAAAACTCATACTTCTATATTGTCACTATAAGCTTTTGCATATTCTAAAACATGCCTCAACAATTTTTTCCTTTTTTTTTTCTTTTAATTAGGGGGATGATTTGTATGAAGATGTAATAAATCTGGTATTTCTAAAAAGGTTTTATTTTTTTTCCTTATATACTCCGGGATTTCTAAGTAATAGTGATCATATCTTGATAAATTCAGTTTTGCATGTACTGATGACTGAGTGAATGTGGACTGAATGCCAAGGCAACACAAAACTTGAATTCCTAACTCAAAAGGCTGGGTAATGTAATAAATGGCTTCTGAATATAAACATTAAAACCTGGAAGAAGGAAGAAAGAAGAACCAAAAAAATACTACATCCCACCTCCAAACAAAGCCCTGTAACAAAAATCAAGATCACATTATTATTTCAAACTCAAAGGACTTACCTAGCTATTTCCAGGCCCAGAAGGATCTTCCCTTTAACACACACAAAATTGCATGCGCATAGAACTGCCTATGTAGGAAACATACGTGACCCTATATAGAATTCAATTTACTGCTAGATCCTAAACACACTCAGGGTATTCCTGCACAGCACTTTGCAGATGGGCCCAAAATTCTTCCGGATATGTTTCAGATGTGCTGCTTGTGATTTATGTTAGAAGCTGTAGTCTTCTTGAAGCTCTAGGGTAATTCAGGTCCAGTTTATACATGTGACATCAACAACAGATGGAACCCTGCAAAGATGCTACTGTTGTTTTAATGCCCTATCCTCAAAGTAGTATACAAACCTAATGTTTCCTATTCTTAGTACTGGAGGAAGCTTTCCTGAGATGGTCAAAATGTTGTCTAAAGTTAGTTACTAGAACGCATGGGCTGCAGAGAATGTCTGAATCTGCACCTCTAGATCTAGCACTTGAATCAGATTAGTAAGACTGTATCTTCGTCTATTTAAGGTCAAGAGCACAGAATACCCTTTTACAACTTTCAAACATTTTGTCTTTGAAAGAACTGACTGCAAGATGTTACTCCTTATCTTTCATGTAATAACCAAGAAGTTAGAAACTTTGACCAAAAATCTGAGAATTGGATTGCTCCTAAGCATGTCTTAAGTAAGTATACATCTGTCTGCTGAGTCTGTTAATGCTCATATTGAAAATACAGTTTAATTCATTCACGTGGTTATGAATTCTGGGGATTTATTGTTTTTTTCATGTGGTTGGTTGTTTTTTTGCTGTGGTAGTGGCAGGTAGAAGGGAGTTATTTGACTTTTTCAAACAGTTACTCCTTAATATCTTGTAAATGTCATATACCTGCTTGTGTGAGTGATATTACTAATTCAGGGCTGATGTTAACAATAACCTGACTACCTTAGTGAGAAATAGGAGGATAGTACAGTGAAAACATTGCCAGAATGCAATTTTATTTCCTGAATTTTATTTCTTGTGGTTTTAGAACTGCGTGTTTTGAACTACTTTCACAATTTCAGACACTCGGAGTAGCATTCATCTCATGTAATGTTAACTGTTGCATAGACAGCTGCACCAGATCTAGTTGGCCTGACTTCCTTCATAATTAATAGGAAAAAAGGGGACTTTTAAAACTTAATTAATACTAGTTATTTTACATTTTTAAGATGAGGTGAATCACTCAGAGATGAGATGAATCACTCAGATATGCACATCTATATGTCACCTTTGTTTACTTGAGTTCCTCTAAGTATTTACTCTTCTGCTTGTCAGAAGCTCCATGGGGTTAACTCATCACAAGCTAGGACAGGTCAACTAAGATATGTACGAGATTTCTGTCTACTTCTATGACAAGGTCACAGGGACTTCAGCTGCATGGCCAGCAGTTCTGGCACCACCTGGCTTGACTCTTTCCACTGCTAATCTGAAATGATGTGTGTCTGATTTATGTCTATGACAGCATCGGTGATATTAGGAAGAAATGGTAGTAAACACTGCACAACTTCTGGTAGATTAAATTTCTAACTTTAAAATAAACCTTTTCCACTAGAATTGTTCTGTTGAACCACATATAAATTCAACAGCTGTCTCTATGAAATCAAACATCCTTACAGCTCTTATTGTGGTCATAAAGTTGGCTACTACCTGAGATTTTTACTTCCTGCAATCAATCTTAATGAATTGCAAAGTTTATGGGGGAAGGATAAGAATAAGCAGCATGTGATCAGGTCAGTAAATAGGTAAAATATTTTTTCGACCCAGAGGCTTGACTGGTAGAGATCTTGAGCAGGCAACTGGTGGGAAAATAAAATGAATTTTAGGAACAGCAGAAGTACGTGACTGCTGTCTAATATTATGACCAAGTCTTGAATGCAGACAGAGTTCTCAACCACTGGATGCTGTTGACACTGTACATCTGTCTTCCACATTCATTTTTAATTTAAAATCTTTTGTGTTCAGAGGCAGATAAATACATTGCAGTTTATAATTAACAAATTACCTTTTATTCATATTCAAGACACCTTGGTTTCTGGGATTAAAAGAAATGCCTTTGATATAATTATGGGTTATATAAATAAGCCCTTAGGGTATTCTTCAGTTTCTCCGAATACCAGCTAACTTGCAGCTACTGAGGTTTTGCTTCATTCCATTTATTTGAATATAGTGACATGATGCTTCAATCATATGCTATTTTAGACTATATGAGAAGTTTCATGCCAAAAGCAGCAGCTCCCATGTGAACAAATATTTTCTTCTGCGTGCAATTGTACTGATTTCTGGTGACATTTGTATACCAAAAGGGACTTGGAAGTCACTCAAAGACTTGATTATAAATCATGATCAGCAGGTCAGGAGAGGTGATTCTGCCTCTCTGCTCCAGTGAGACTCCATCTTGATTACTGTGTTTAGATCTGGAGTCCTCAGCATGAAACACAGGGATGTGTTGCAGCAGGTCCAGAGGATATCCACAGAGGAATTGAATAGCTCTTCTGTGAATAAAGGTTGAGAGAATTGGTGTTAAACCTGGTGAAGAGCAAGCTCTGGGAAGACCTTATCACAACATTTCAGTACTTAAAAGGGGGCCTATAAGAAGGACGGGGACAAATTTCTTAGCAGAGCCTGTTCCGGTAGGACAAAGGATAATGGATTTAAACTAAAACAAAGTAGCTTTAGACCATACAGAAGAAAGAAATTTTTTTATGAAGAGGGTGGTGAACCACTGAAACAGATTGCCCAGAGAGGTGGCAGAAGCCCCACTCTTGGAAACATTCAACGTCAGGTTGGTCGGGGCTCTGAGGAACTTGATCTAATGAAAGATGTCCCTGCTCACTGCAAGAGAGTTGGATTAGATGACCTTTAATGTTCTCTTCAAACTCAAGATATTCTGTGATTTTGTTTCCGTGATTCTACGAAGAAATAATGTCAAGGGATGCCTTATGTGGCAAAACATTGCGGACATCAATATTCAGGATAATGGTAAAATCTGATTTTAATGTTAAAAACTTTATTTTTCTGGAAATTGCATTTTGTTCATTCTTTTCTGTAACTATCAATAATACTGTATTTATTATGTCTATCATTTATTATATTGGTACAGGTGAATTTATATTTTTCTACTATTGATTATAAAGTCAGCTGTTGTTCTGTATCATCACAAACATGGTTAATTTATTTCCTAAAAAAAAAAAAAGCACTATTATGTAACTTTATTTTAATTTATATCTTTATTTTAATGTATAATGTATACCTATTAATAAAAAATATAAATAAACTATCAAGATATTTGGGATAGGGCAAAGAACCTTAAGTGAGTGTATGTGTAGGAATCATCTGAAGATCACAGGATAGAGAGAACAGCATATCTGCAAACTTGGCAGAATATTCCAACAGATTATGATAGCCAAAATTATGTTAATATTATCTTGATAATATTTCTTTATTCTTTGTAGGATATTCTCAGTAGAGTAGATACAAAGATGATTTGATTTAAAAGATTGTAATTTTTTACATTGTTTACCCCTAGAAAAGTATTCTTCAACAGTGTTATTCTGAATTCCCTCTGTTATTCTACTCATTCCTGGGCTGTTGGATGTTGACAGAGGTGGAGTCTGGTGGAATTTTATCTGTTCTTATCTGTAATTTGTATGTACCAGATTCCTGAAGATGTCAGTTCTACAGCAGGATGTTCCAATCAGAGGCATACGAAAGGGCTATCACTCCTTCATTCACTGTCTGACCAACAACATCTAACCTCCAAGAGGAATAAATATATAAAACAATGAGCAATAATTCAAAGAATAGTTCTCAATATTTTTTGACCTAGCTTTTGAGTATCCTGTTCCTTGTACAAGAAAAGCCACAGATCCCACCAGATGGCAAAATAAAATAAACAGTGACAGCAACAATAAATCTAGCACACCCTAATTATATCTCTATCAATTTTGAAAACAGGCCATCTATCCAAATTGCAGACACATGCTCAGCAGTTGTATCAGCAGTTACAAAGTCTTAGCATTGCTATACTAAAGGTAAAGATGAAAAAGGTTGAACTTAACACAGAAAACAGCAAAAAAATCAACATGAAAATGAATGAAAACTACAGCATGGAGAGAAAATACAGTTTAAACTGAGGAACAGATTTTAGTCCCTGTTGGAAGTGGAAGGAGGTGAGACATAGCATGGCCTTGAAGAAAAGACAGTGATTGTAAAGTGGTAGTGTGAGTCAATCTGTATCTTCACAGTTGGATACTGACATGGATTAAGAACTGCAGAAGCCAAGGAATGAGGTAGTGAGAAAAAAACAAACACTGAAAGAACTCCTAAAGTCTAAGTCCAGTAAAGCTGTAGGAAATAAAATTGTAAGCAGAAATTGAAAAACACAATGTAAAAAATCAGCAAAATTGTTTCAAAAGGAAACATTAAAGGAGAATCATTGATAGAACAAAAATAAATTTTGTATTAGAAATAATCAAAATAATGTAACAGTTTATGAAATATCTTTGTGGAAGTTTGTAAAAAGGAACTAGGCCAATTAGAAGGAAGTTTGAAATGTAACAGTTTATGAAATATCTTTGTGGAAATTTGTAAAAAGAAACTAGGCCAATTAGAAGGAAGTTTGGTAAAAGGTCTACGACTCTTAGAACAAATACATAGAAAGCTTCAGAAATCCTCAACGTTCCTTATCTTGTCTCAGCACTGGATTTAAGCAAAATGTTGTGATTCAAGCTGACCACTCGAGCCAACAACAAAGAACCACTGGGTCACTCACTCACTCCTTCCCTCGGCCCCATCTCCACAGAAATGTGGAGAGAGAAAATTCAACTAAAAAGGCTCAAGGATTGAAATTAAAGAGAGGGAGGATAATAATCAACCACTTAAGATGACAGGTGAAAAAACAGGGTAGACTTGGGGAGAAAGCATTAATTTAACTTACTGCCACCATTTTATGGAGTAGGATAATGAGAGGAATATGTAAATAAATACAACTTGATCTTAGATACATTTCCCCCCAATCGGTGCAATGAGAGGCAAGGGGTGAGGGGTGGGATTCACCTGTCCGTTACTCATCATTCATGGCAGTTCCTCCTTCTTGAGAAAGAGGACTCCTTGCAGTCTCCCCTTGATGCCGCATGTTGTCCATTTCACAGGAGGCAATCATCTTCCTTCTTGTGAGTCCATCCGCATACTGGACTTTCTCACCACCATTGATACCCTCAGCTCACTGGCAATTATCTCCCTGCCATCTCAATCACCACTGGGCCTCAGTGAAAGGTTGTGCTCCAGCACCCTTCTCCCCGCTTTTTCATGGACCCTGCTCCTTTGTTTTGCTCTCACCTCCTCCTCCAGCAGAAAAACTCCCCAGCATAGAAGACAGGACAGGTCAAGACAAGGTGAAAACAAAAGAGAAAGAGAAACAATGGGGTTGCCCCTTAAATACTTTGATTGCAGAGGCACTAATTGGCCTGGCCCTGGCCAGAGGCAGGAAGACGTTTGGAGTGATGGTGTTTGTCTTCCTAAGTCACTGTTATGTGTGATGAATCCACAAGTTTTTTCACTTTTACTCTTTTGATTATCTCCCTCATTGTGCTGCCAAGTAGGGCTGGACTGCCTACCAGGTTTGAAACACAACAATCTAATGCTTCTAGAAACTTTGCTTGTGGGCTACATGCTTTAATTTTTTCTTATGATAAGTAGATTCTATTCCTCACCACAGGGAGCTTAAATACTAAACTGTACAGAATTCCACACAGATTATTTGACAATATTCATCAAACAAGTTAGCCTTGAACTGGTCACCTTTAAAAAAACCCAAACAAATAACCCAAACATTTAAAAATGCTCCTGTTCTCATTTGGTCTCCCTTTAGTTGTCCTTCTCAATAATGCTATGTTCTGTGAGATAGAAATGCTGGAACTGTGTCAGACTTTAGTGAGTTCATACATAAGAAGATCATGAATCCTTCATGATAGCTAAGTTTTTTTAGCCACTTGCACATTTTCTTCATGCTTAACTCTGAGAAATTAAAACATTACAGTATCCCATTCAGATAGAAGCTTGGAAAAAACTGTGAGGTTGTTTAAGCAGAAAGAGTAAATAGACTCCTCCTCTCTTCATATAACCAACACCTTTTGTACAGTGCACCTGGTCTTGTGAATTATTAGTCACTAAGGAATTCAAATAATTTTTGTTAGGTAAATATTTGGTAACTAAGTATGAATAGCATTAGCACCAATTCACCTGGAAATAAGAGTACATTACAAAATATACTTCTACTGAGATTGTATTTGCTGACTTACTCCTTTCTATTGTGACAAAGGGCTAGGAGGAACTTCTGTGTTTAAGTGTTGAAAGTGGAGAATGGCATCTGAAGTCCATCTGCAGGTTCTTTAATTCTATTGATCATGGAAACAATTAAATGCTTCAGAAAGCATTTCACATGAAGAGGCACTAAGAGCTTAGGAACAGAACACACCACCTTATATCTAAACTAGAAAATGCAAGAGACTAGAGCTAACTGACATGGTATAGCTCAGGTCAATCCAGTTCCTGCTTTTCATTTCTGGAAACAGGATTGCTTTATCCATACCAACTCTCAAGAAGAATCCTTGGCCCATATTATGTTCCTTACATCATTATGTTGTCTGAGAGTATACACAGGCCAAGGCTATACAAAGGAGTATGTTAAATTTAAGCAGTATGGAATATTTATTTCATGATGATGCTCAAACTTAGCTGACAGACTATTGCTTTTAACTTCAGCAGTTTGGGAATCTGGAATCAATTCCAGAGTCTGTATCAACTACTGGTTTTTTTGCAGGGTGACATACTCACAGCGGTCTCATTCTGTTCAAGATGCCTTTGGGTAGAATGGCTGTCATCATGATGTCACACTAGTCAGGTCTCCAATAGACTGTATGTCAGATTTACAACAGTCATATCCGTGAGGTGCCTCAGTATCTCCATGCTTAGATAGATGAAATAAGCTTCTAACCTCCATTGACTATGGAGGGAATTTAAATATCTAACTCATGTAGACACTAATAAGTAGGCATTTATTTACAGTTAGATATCTAACCACAAACTGCATTCTGACAGTAGTATTTTAACTTCTATTTTGCTATAAAATTGAAGACCATACAGTGTTTTAAAGGTCACGTTAGACTATGGATTATTATTCTACTTATTATTCAATTTGAAATATCACACTTTATTCAGCTCCCATTATGTAAACACTGCAGTGAAGAGAGAATTACAGACTAATGCACTACCAAAACACTGTGTTTACAAGAATTAACTAGTTTATATTCACAACATTGTTGTAAGAAAAATAATGCTGTCCACTTTCTATAAAGGAAGAACTGAAGCACCAATATTTAAGGCCAAACTAACTGCCAGTTTTGAATGACCAATTAAAATTACATACTCTGATGGTTTATGGAATATATAGCATTATGTATTAAATCTGTGCAGTAATTCATTCTTTCAAATCTTAGTTGCCATTGATTTCTCAGTTACAGCTGTAAGTATTCAGCAGTTATTTAGTTCATAACAATGAGTCCACTGCTGGATAGAGTAAATGAGAAACACCATTATTAACAGGTTCTTATATGCCTTTTAAATAAATGATTTTTTATCAAATAGTGAATAAAGCACAGTCACAAAAATTTGAAATGGGATAGAGGAGGAATTTAGCTATTTAAATCCCCAAAACATCTCTGACCACTCATTACATAAGGTTTCACAACCTTCTGACAACCTCAAAAAAGATAAGGGACTCAAATGTCAGACTTAAAGTCTTAGAAATATGTAAAGGTAAACATTATGCTTGTTCATTGAAAATTTAAAGTTGTAATGTCCTTTTGTGTGTGTGCCTTGTTTTGGTTGTGGCTTTTGAGTTTTTTTGTGGATTTATTTTTAAAATACTTTAGAAATACATACATTTTTTTCTGAGATGGGTAAACTTGGAATCTATTGTTTTCCTGGGCCCATAGCTCTTAGGTTTTGGAACAGTGTCTTGATAACCCAGTCTGTGAATTCTGATTGTGGAGGCACATTTTCCAGAGCAAGAAGTTTCTGAAAGTGTATGAGTTCATCTCAATTTATATTTTACTTGCATATCTTCTGGTGCACACTTCATATGTCTAACTTTGTATTAACAATCACATTTTGTCTCTCATGTATCACTTTTTCTCACCTGTGGGCATAAAAAGGGAAGTTGAATATAAAGATAAATAATGAGAGTTATAATGGCATGGCAAATGTATAGAACAAAGACTAAAATGATATAGAAATAAAAGCTCCAAAGACGTAATTTAAGAAATGCTCGTTATCAGTATTTTAAAGATTGATTTACATGTCCATTCATGAAAATTATATAGTCTACCATTTTGACATGTGGTACAAAATTAACTCTGATAAAGGAAGGCTAGGTCTATCCTTCCATATCGTACTAAAACACAAAATCAGGAGAGGCATAATTTAGTTGTCATTAACGGCTTAGCTATGAGGGCCGCCCTAGCTATAGAAATGTTAATTGGCATGCCAATAAAGGCATCAGGCAGAAAAGAGGATCTTTGAATCAAAAATGTAAATAAATTGATTTCTTTCTACATAGCTTCATCAAGGTTGCTGTACAGTAAGCCTTCCTGTTCTGCAACTGATACATATGATACACCTTAGTAATTGAATAACAGAGGTGACTTCATGGTTAAACACTACGATATTGTTCCAGAAATGTCACATACCTTTATCCTTAATAAGATATTAATTCTGTATTTTTAGGATAGATTTGTCTTTCTTTCACTTGACATGTAAAGCAAACTAAAAATTCTCAAAATGTTGGAGGCTGATTTACTTCTTATGGGATTAAAATATGAACTTCTTTGCAGCCAGGTTTTAAACCACTAAGAATAGATTCACAGGGAATACCTGGAAGTGCTTTAAAATTAATTTTGTTAATGTTCATAGTGTTTTATATCTGTTATAATTTATTTTAAGTAGTGAGAAGGAGAGACTATTAATTCTGTAGGTAACATAGATAAACATAGATAGGTTTGGACTGGAGCAAATTATGCCCATCAGTTAATTAGGTCTTTTGGAGACATCAGGAACATCTATACTTTGAAGCACTAAACCAAGATTTCTAGAAGATAAAAATGAGATACTATAAAGTATTATTAAAAAGTATGATGGTTTTATTTAAATCCCTAAGGCCTTAAAACACAATATTATCACTTTTACTTCAGACAGTAACTGAGATTTTCCTACATACTGCACTTGTATGAATTTTTAAGCAGAAAATCACATTTCTATAGAATGAGAAAGAGAGTACTGCAAAAATATGACCCTAAGCAAAGAGATTTCACATTGTGCCCTAACATCATAAATTTGTACAAGGCTTGACGTGAAATCCTTTACCACAGTAATTAACCAGAATGTAGAGTCCTTTATGTAGAGTTATTTTATTGTTTCCCTAAAAAGAGGTTGTGCTTTCTTATTCATTTCATGAGCGCATTCAGAAATTCATTAATATTTACATGTTAATGTAAATGTTTAATGTTAATGTTTGCAACTTATTTTGAGGATGAAAAACACAATGAATAAAGAATCTTACCAGCTACAAGCTATAACTGCATACATATGCAGTTTCTCAACTTTACTTCTGTTCTCACGTCACTACTAAGCCTTTTCCTATGGCTCATAAACTCTAATCTCCTAACTTGGGTGTTACTGAATCATATAAATATAAGGACAGTATAAAAGCAAATTAATATGTATTGCATAGCCTATATATCTAGCTCCTTTAAGTAAAAGTAATAAAATTATATATATATATATAACATTAAGAATAACTGTGGTATTATTCTGATATTTATCTATTTCATTAAAATAGCTCAGAATATCTAAAAATATTTTTTTTTTTCAGAATGCTTTTTGCCCTCTGTGTTGCTTAAAAGAAATTGCTGGATGTACTGAACAGGATAGGACCCAAATATTTTCACTGCCTAAGTTCCTGTCTTATTTATACAGCTTCATGAATGCAGATCTGATTTTAAACTTTTTTGATAGATTGAGTAAATTAGTACAATTTTTTTTTTCCTTCAAATATGTGTTGTGACCAATATTAGTAAAGGAAATAATGGATTTCATTCTGATCCATTTCAGAGGCACTAGCTGAGGAGTTGGCTTATTCAGAGAAAGGAGAAAGGAATACTATGTGGAGTTGCACTGGGAGTTTGCATATCTCTGTTTAGGTTTGTTAATGTTTTGGCAATAAAAAATGAAACACAGTCATATAGAAACAAAAGAGAAAACAAAAATCCAACTAAAAAAAATAAGGAAGGACAGGTTTTCTTTCTGCAATTCATGAGAGCATGACATTATTTGCAATAGAAAGAACAGATCCTATGGCTCAGGAAAGCAGAAACTTTTTGTTACAGCTGACCTAAATTTCACTACAGATATTCTGATGGAGGGAGAAAGGATATGTTAGAGTCACATTGATATGTCAATTGGACAAAAGACACATAAGGTGCTTCAAGTGCTAAGTTGAATTTTGAAAAGTCTAATAATAACACTTTCTTAAAATATTTATTTTCTCAACTTTTGAACAGAAAAAAAAAGATAGGCAAGTTAATAGAAAACAAATACTTTTGTGCTTGACATTTGAAAAGATTGAGTACTACAGGAATTGTTATCCATTGCAAATTTATTTGACTTGGAGTTGTGACATTTCTAAGACGCTAGTATCTGGGGGCTGTTGCTCACAAATAAAACTGAAGGCTGGTATGGTAATGTGCATAAATAAATAAATTTCTCTTGATTTCTATTTAGTTTAACTGAGATTATTATAAAATACATACTTCCACTTATAAAGAATGCTTCAGATGAGACCAGGCTTACCATTTCCATTCAAAGCTATGGCAAAATAGTCAGGAAACATTTTGGTGTCATACTACTGACTTATTTTCTTTTCTTTTTTATTTTTTTAATTTTTTAAATTTTTCCAGAAATTTTAGATTAGAGACATCAAGGATAAATTCTGATATGTTTGGTTAATATATTGTCTTTGATTCATTTCAACGGATTTTATTTCTCAGATTGACAGTACAGGTAAGCTAGGAGAGTCCTCTCATTGCTTTGGATGAGAAGATCTTTGAATTAAAAACAGGACAAGGACTGGAGCAAGGTGGAAGATGTATTTCATGTTTCTAGTTTCAACTCAAAGGTTAAAGTAGGATTGTACTTGCCTGAAACAAAATTTCTTGTGAAAGCTGCCACAGGCAAGTCCTTCATCTTCCATAACTGAGGATATACACATACAGAAATATTTACTCTAATATTTGCACTAGATTTTCTTGTGACATCAGTAAATTTGCATTGTTTCAAATCTTCAAGATTAAGCCTTTTGTTACGGTACAGTTCTTTGATATTTAGTTGGGGTTTTTGTTGTTGTTTTGGTTTGTTTGTGTTTTGCTGGGGTTTTTTTTGTAAATTTGCAAGATGGATTTGCTTGGTAGTTTTTAATCAAGAAACGTATTTTTTTTCTGAATGAAATACAGGTATTTAAACTTCGTAAACCAAGATTTTATGATTAGCTTACTATATATTTATTTTCACTAGTAACTTCAGACAATCTTTCACATTAAGTGTGCAAAACCCTAACCCTGAGCCTTTAAAATATAAAACTTCCTTGTTAATGGGAAAAAAAACCCCCTCAAAACATCTTGAGCCCATGAACTAAGCAATTCCTACATGGACATGTCAGTGTACTTAAGGATGGAGTATTGTTTCATTGGCATCTTGCTCCTGAAAGTTACATCTTGTACAACAACTCTGGTTCAAACCAAGATTATTTATTGTGGTATATTGCTCTTATGGTTTAGCTTATATGTAAGGTCAGAAATAAATTTTACATTGGAGATTTTGCGGCTCAGAACAGAAAATAGTGAACGACAGAAGAGAAAAAAGGGGAGGGGGGAAGTTGTTTTTTTGTTGTTTTATCATGGGGGAGTCGAAACTTAAGATGAATGACTGGCAAAGTTTCCAGAAAATGTGTCGATATGTAGAAACAAGTTCTGTCTCCTAAATGTCAGTTCAGTACCTCTCAACAAGATCATTAAATATGAAGAGTATGAAGGCAATCTAAAGAAAGATAAGTGATTCAAGGCTACAAAAAATGGTGCAATGGAGAGATAATTGGGAAGATATATTATAAGAGCAATCACGTACTGACTCTTCTAAGGAAGTGTTTTATACCACTGGAAATACAATTCTTTCTTTCACAAGAGAAAGGAAATGTAGCATTAGGGTAAAAAGTGGGATAACAACCTCAAAGTATAAGAAAGAGTTGAACACTAAAGTTATCTGAGTATCTACAACATTTAGTAAAGTGTTCTTTTAACTACATAATGAATCTAAAATATATGCTGGCCTAGATTTTTTAAATTACTATTTATATTATGCTGATCTAAATCTATATTGTATCGGTGAAGTCGAATGTTGATAAAACAGATAACTCTGTCTTGCCTTATAATATTTAATCAATGTCATTTCAGTAATATATTTCGGAAAATAATACTATAAAACTGATTTGGATTGTTCTACGTATAATAAATCTTAAAAAGCTAGATTGTATTTAAGTGTTATAACTCTTTGATCTTCTCATTAAATTAAGATTAATCAATATTGTCATCCTATATATAAAGAATAAATTGAGTCATCAGGTATAATAAAGAATGAAATATTTTTAATGAACTCATAACCATTAAAAGAACTGTATTGTCAGATTCATGATGCATTATGTTATTTTTCAAAGCAATAAAACACTCATAACTGCAGAATTAAGAAATGTGGCTATGGAATTAGAAAAAACAAACTAAGTCAGCATTAGAAACAGCACTAATTCTGAACTATTTCATTAAGCCAATAGAAAGACATCAAAATTAAATAGTACCAGGTACAGTTGCAGGACAAAATCAAATGAACTGCCATTGTTCAGGATATCCTGTCTGTGAGGATATTTTTCCCTCTGTATTTGTGAACAAAATGCATATTATTGTGACGACATTACAGAGATACAGCTAGCCCTCCTTTCTCTCTCTCACTTCCTATACTGAGCAACTGTGAAAGCAGCTTCAAATTTGAAGTCATGCTGAAAAAGAAAGGAGCAGGTGCAGGGTACCCATGTTAGAGCACGTATCGCTTTTTTTCTCTTTTTCAAGGTAGGTCTGTGAGCAAAAGCAGTCAGCATGCCATATGGCACTTTGTCCCAGGGGAGCAAGAGAGAATTTAAGTCCTGATTCACTGACCTCTGAAATTACTGGTAGTAATTTCGCTGATCTCAGTAGGTGTACGACTGAATCTTTTAATTATGGTCCGTCGGACAGAGGAGAAAAAATAAAGGGGTAGGATTTTTGCCCTGGCTAGTGGCCCAAATGGACTGTCAGCAACATAAAACCTAGGCACCTGTTCTCATAGACTATTTTTCAATGTAGTACGCCCTTACTACCTCTGTAGGCATCCAATTAAAAGCGTCAGTTAAAGGGTTAGAGGTCTTACTTTGGACAGCAGTATAGTACTTTGAACATAAAATTACAGTGGCATAAACTCAACAGGCAGAAGCACCAGAGGGCAGGAACATGTTTATACTAGCATGTAAATCGTTAGAAGTGTAAACAGCTCAGATTCCATTTTCCTGGGGATCTATGTTTCTGTATATAATTTACATGCCTAAATGTAGATCTCCAGCTACTGTCTTGCTTAATATATGTTTTAATGTAAGTTTAGGGAGACTAATATTTCCAAATCTAGTCTATACTTATCCTAGATATATCTCTTAAGAGAAAATGTATATCTACACTTACAAACGCAAAAGGCAGGAAATCACTCATACTTCAGTAATTTACTTCAAAAACTCCATCTCTTCTGCTATTTCATGTATTGTTTAAATAAATTACCTAAAAATAAAATTTTAGTTGTCCTTGATAAAAATATATTTCTGATTAAGTGTATGTGACATTTGCCTTGCTGGACAAAAAAAAAATTATGCTGCAGTGCCTCATTGAGCTTTACCAGAAGGAACAGACGAGAATAACCCAAAGCCACAAAATTCAGCTGTACATGCTTTTCCTAGACTCATAACTTTCCTTTCATCTGTTACATACAGGTACTGGTAAGGCTGGGCTGTCACTGTCTGTTGCTAACAGACAGTGGTTCTGTGCCTATGAAAAACAGCATATACTGCATGCACTCTGTACGTCTCCCTTCTCTTCTGATGATCAAATCTTTTACTTTGTCAACTATTTTAGTTCATCCCATCCCTTGGGGATTCTCAATCTCATTGAAAAGATCTGCCTGTTTTCCTTCTAAATAGAAAATGTGTCACACGTGTCTCGAACACAAAGAGGTATGGCATTTAGTCATGTTACAGCCCTTTGATAAGAACAACCTTCTCAGAAGGGTGAAATGACAAACGAGGAGGAAATGACATTGCTCTCTTATCCTGCACTCATTTGTATCTTTTATTGAATTACTCAGCCTTTTGACAAATCTTTTTTTACTGCAGGTGGAACTGCAAAAGCTATATTTATGGCTACCTATAAATAATAGCAATGTCATTAGCACATTTTTCCCTGATTTTTTCCTGATACTGTCTCTTCTGAGTTGAATGTGTGCTACTTGATGTTGGTATTGACTTCTTAACTGTGTATGGATTTCAGTAACTACCATTTTCATGAAAGATTAGTTTCATAACAGATTTCTTTCAAGCTAGTCTGATCAATCTCATTACTTGCATTTATATGGTTTTCATGTGGTATTATTTATTAGCATGTCTTGCAGTGCTCATTTATAAATATTTAAAACTTTCAAGTGGCAATCATATTATTTTCCCAGGTAATATAATTTTATAAGATATAGATTAAACTACTTCAGTTCTAGGAACTTTAAAAAAAAATGAGGTTTTGGGTTTTTTTTCTCAGAAATTTATTTAGAATCTTAGGTCCCTTTCAAAGTTAACAAAGCAATTTAGAAGGATTTTTTTTTTCCTCCTAAAATAACTTTAAAAATTACTCTGGAAAGAAAAGTGCTTTTAAAACATGTTACCCTTATTTCTTTTTAATCAATGCAATCTTTTGTCAAAGTCAATATCTAAGTTAATGTCAATTAACATTCAGTATAGCCTGAATATTCGTAATGTAACTTATTTTCAAATTTCTAATTCTCATAGTTTGAGTAACAGATGCTTAGGGTGCAATAATGAGTAGCCTGTAATATCCTTATGCGAACAGCTCAAAGTCTTGAAAGCCACAGACAAAACATTTCTAAAAACCCCAAAACAAACAAAAAAAGTCATAGAACCATAGAATGGGCTAAGTTGGAAGGGACCTTAGAGATCACCTAATCCAATATCCCTGTCATGGGCAGAGACGTCTCTCAACTGGACCATGGTACTCAAGGCTCTGTCCAGTCTGGCCTTGAACACCTCCAGGGAGGGGGCAGCCACAATTTCTCTGGACAATTTATTCCAAAGTCTTGCCCTCCTCATACTGAAGAATTTCTTCCTGAGATCCAATCTAAATATATTCTCCTTCAAATTAAACCCATTTCCTCTTGTCCTATCAGTGGACACTTTTGTAAAAAGTCCCTCCCCAGCCTTCCTGGAGATTCTCTTCAGGTATTGGAAGGAAGCTATCAGGTCCCCCCGAAGTCTTCTCTTTTTAAGACTGAACAATCCCAGGTGCCACAGCCTGTCCTCATAACAGAGGTGCTCCAGCCCCTGGATCGTCTTTGTGGCCCTTCTCTGAACACGCTCCAACAGATCCATGTCCCTCTTATGCTGGAAACACCAAAACTGGACGCAGTATTTGAAGTGAGGTCTCAACAGGAGCAGAGTAAAGCGGGAGAATCACCTCTCTTGATCTGCTGGCCACGCTTCTCTTGATACATCCCAGGATGCGATTGGCCTCCTGGGCTGCCTGAGCACACTGTTGGCTCACGTTGAGTTTCTCAGCTATCAACACTCCCGAATCCTTCTCTTCAGGGCTACTCTCAACCCACTCTGTTCCCAGTTTGTATTTGTTCCTAGGATTGGCTCGACTCAGGTGCAGGACCTTGCATTTTGACTTGTTGAAGCTCATACAGTTTGCACTGGCCCATTTCTCAAGCCTATCAAGGTCCCTCTGGATGACATCTCTTCCCTCAAGGGAGTCCATGGCATCACACAGCTTGGTGTTGTCAGCAAAATGTATTGGGTGGTTATCATGCTTAATTTTAACATTTTTCTTTATGCTTTCATAGTTATAGTTAGATCACTGATAAGGTCTCTGAATGTAATTTAAGTACAAGAAGACAGAAACTAGTTCATGAATCAGCCTTTACAATTTTGGAAATTCTGTGCAAGTTGTTATTTCACCATTAATAGAGGCAGATCAGAGAACAAGATTTCCTAGACCTCTAACCAAGGCAATCTCAGGTTAAAAGTTAAGGTTCTACTTGATTATGTATTCCAAATACCAGTAGCATATATCAAAAACAAAATTGGTATGTAGCATACACAGAATGTCATGAGGAAATGTCTATCTATGTATTTATGTATTTCCTTGCATGGAAGCGTTTGTGATTTTATTTTGTGCAGCTTAGTGCATAGAGCCAGCATATATATTAGAAAATTCTACAATGCAATAGGAGCAAATCTCCAGAGAGAAATGGTTCTTGTCAAAGACCTAGCGTCAATACTCTAAAGGTTTTGAGGACCTATAATCTTGTCACACAGGCTGGACTTTATTTCATCTGAACTAAAACTCTAATGCAGACACTTATGAAGCACACTAAGTGACACCCTTCATCTCATGCTGAGATGACATGGGTGACATTCTCTAAGTAATTTTATATCCTTATGCTTCCCTTTTTTCTCTCTGAAATATGGGTAAGAATACAGATAGGGAGAGAATTATCTGTATTACAAAAGCTCTGATGGTAATCATAGTTGAAGACTGGAATGGTAGTATCATCCAAGCCTAGGAGAAAAAATGCAAACGAGTAACACATTTTTCTTCATCTGTAGTTTACTTTTCCAATAGTAATAGAGGTGGAAATATATTAGCAGTGAATCTGGCAAGTCTAGTATTTATTAAGAGCTATTTTACATAGGAAAATCATTGTTTCTATCCTTACTATTCCTCTTTATGGGGATAAGTCAAAGTTTTTCATTATTTAATAAAGAGGGGAAAAAAATAGATAAAGAGCAGTACTGCAAACTTTATTTGAACATAAAGAAAATTTTGCAAATCTTGACCAAGAAACTGTTCTTCCCTCCTCTGCTTGAGCCAGAAGAGTCTTATTCTTTGTATAGTTTTATTCAAATTAGTGGAAAAATTCATGGCTGTGTTCCACGATAATAAAGGTTGCAGGATCACAGGCTTTGGAATAGCAGAGTCTTTTTTTCTTGAGTATGTTAGTTCCTCTGCAGTGCTACTGTAGAATTCATGTATCCTAACAGAAGGAACAGAGAGCAGTAGGATGCCAGTGAGCAACATT
>NW_009728890.1:0-36650 GCF_000703405.1 Apaloderma vittatum | reverse complement strand
TGATACCACTTTTTGGTGTCATACAGCCAGTCATGAGCGATCCCATGACAACAGTAAGAAGCCTGTAAAGGCCAGGTCCCTTCTATGACTCACAGTTTAAATTAGATAATAGTCAAGCTAACCACAGCAATCTCTTATTTAGAAAAGAGGTCAGCTCTAATTCTGCTTCAGTTTTTGCTTTTTTTGGAGCTGTGCCTGTGCATGCATATGTGAAGCCTGGTGCTTTGTTCCTTCTGTAGCTTGCTGCAGAGTCGTATGGATAATCTACATTCAGTTGGTCTGTTTAACTTCAAAAGCACGGTAACAACCAGACATCTTATTGTATTGCACCAATAAAAACACTAATTTTCAGTTTCTTGGCATACTGTGTGTTTATGGGAAATACATGAACTTGACAATTTCCTCTTCCTTATGTTTGCACAAGCAAACCAGGCAAAATAATACCTTAAGAAAAACTGCAGGAAAATTTTGTACTGAGGAAACAGGCTGAGCACTTTAGAAACATAAGCACTATTTAGAAACTCCTTCCTGCAGATGTAAATTCCAATTTTTATTTTTTTTTTATGATTTCAAGTTCATTTACAGAAACTGGAGAAACATTATTTGATTAATAAAATTTTTATGTCGAGTAGCAACAGGAATCTGCAGAATAATTCAGTGTACAGTCAAAGAATGTCAAGCAGTTGACCTTTTTCCAGTTTACAACCAGTTTACAAAATTTACACAAAACTCCCAAAGAGTTCTTGCCAGGGTTAGCAGAGAATTTGCCCAGTAAGCCTGCTTTGCACATATTAAATTTGAATATTTGGGAAATCCTATTAAAAGCCTTGAAAACACTGAGTTCAAAGCTTTTTGACTGTTCATTTACCTCTGGGGAAAACCATCCATCCTTATCCACAGAGAAAACAAAATTAAAGGAAAAACATAAACAAAACACAGAATATAATTAAACAAACATGGAAACATTTAATATCTTTTATATAGGGCTATTAGCTACGTTTCTAAATCTGAACCTTACCAGTGTATGTTTCTAAGAAAATAAACACTCTGCAACATGTCTCACAATTAACTTTAAATATAGGCTAATTATAGTTGAAAAGAAAATTATTCTCTAATTATCTTCGTAATCTGGTTACAGAATGCCTGCATACAGCCTAATCAACTGAAATACTAACAGACATTTTTTAATTTTGTATCTAAACACCTCTATCTATATTTAAAAGCAGGTAATGCAGCCTATGCATAAAAATATATGTATTTGCTATTAGGCATAGAAAAAGTGTAGAATTATCATAAAACATAAAGAGAAACTCTGTCAGCTACTTATTTAGTAAAACTGTCATGTATTTGCCAGCTACAAAACCAAAAACTTTAACCAAAAAAGATATTGAAATACCTGTGTTCCTGCCTTTAAATTTGGAAGATGATTAGATCCCATTTAGTAGAATTAGCATCTGCATATAGCTCAACCCAACAAATGCAAATCTTTGCTTCAACTGTATCAGAAGTCCTTACACAAGAATGTTTATATTTTTTATTTTAATAATTCAATTTCAAATGGGATAGAAAAAAATTACCCCACATTTAGTCTCATGACAAAGATGTAAGAGATTGAAGTACATGATTTTTGATGTAATTAAACATAGAAATTTGTTTAGATAAGACTAAAGTAGAATATAAAGCTCCCTGGTAAGTCTGAGAGATGCTATTATACCTGATTCTCTCTTGAGATGCCAAGAACAGAGAAATTAAGGTTGACATCATTAAACAGTTGTGGGCACCCGACTTGAAACTATTTTGATATGTTAATATAACTGCATATGGATATTTGCATTCATTAATCTTCAGCATTTTCCACTCCCGTGCTTCCAAAGCGGCTACACAGTACAGTCTTGTATTGATGTCCACTTGGGCATTTGAATCCTGTTGAGCTACAAGTTTCTGAAGCAAATCTCTCCCTTTGCTCTACTTTCTGTTCATTGGGTCATTTTGCAGCAGCCTCAGTAAACGTGAACTGCAGCCCTTTTGGTTAACATGAATTGGAAGATGTACCATAAGACTATCACTGTTGTGCTCCGGCTGTAGAAGTTTTCAGTCCCTGGGAGAAGATTGCACCAGCTGTGAAGTAATACTCTTGAACCACACATAGAATACATGTTGTGTCACCAGCAACAAATATCTGACAGGCCCATAGGCATGTTACTCATAACATGCAGTGCCTGTATGAGCAGCAGCAGCAATGAGCCCTCCAGTAGTATAAACAGTGGAATCTAGGGAGCTGATCAAACAGTCATGCTTATATTAAGGTGGGAGGAATACCTTTTCTATGTTGTGAACATTTTGGTTCCTGGAATATAAGCAGTTTCTCTTTTTGTAGTCCTCTGCCCTATTTGCTACTGTCGAGAGTTAGGGCTGGGCTGGCAACTAAATGCTGACAAATGCTCTCTAACCCCCCTCCCTCTCCAAAGGGGAACGGAATAAGGCAGAGAGAGTTATGGATTGGAAAACTGAAACAGCTTTAATAAAACAATAATAGTAATAACAAAGAAATAACAAAAATAATGAACTGTGTACATATATATACAAACCCAAAATGAAATGCCGCTCCTGCCCCCAGTAATCTTCACTGATGCTGCAGAGCAGGCAGGAACCAGGGAAGCCCCAGGCTCAGCAGCAGAGAGGAACCAGACACAGGAGTTGGACTCAGGAACTCAGGATTGTGAACAAAAGCAGAAGAATGGACAGAGCCCTCCTCGGCTGCTAGTCACTGAAGAAGAGAGTTTAACCCTCAGTCATTCTTCAGCTTTTTACTGAATAGGATGTATATGGAATGAACTATGGTTGGTCACCTGTCCTGTCCGTTTCTCCCTGGAGGTACAGCGTTTTCATAGAATCATAGAATTGTCAGGATTGGAAGGGACCTTAAAGATCATCTAGTTCCAATCCCCCTGCCATGGACAGGGACATCTCCCACTAGATCAGGCTGCTCAGAGCCCCATCCAGCCTGGCCTTAAAAACTTCCAGGGATGGGGTTTCCACCACTTCTCTGGGCAACCTGTGCCAGTGTCTCACCACCCTCATGGTGAAGAACTTCTTTCTAACGTCCAATCTGAGCTTTAATCCATTCCCTTTAATTCTAGGACTACCAGACACTAGCTTTCTTGTAGGCCTCCTTAAGATACTGGAAGGCCACAATAAGGTATTTCTCCAGACTGAACAACTATTTCAGTCTGTTTTACTTCCTTGAGATCCCTTTTATTTCCTGTCACCCCCAACGTCTTACACAATATCTAGCAGTAACCTTGGTCACTAAAGCAATAAGTATAAGCAAGAGCCTTTCTGCATACCAATCCTTAGTAGTAACTGTAAATATCAGGCATTACCACTGCTAGTAGCACACACTGTCTGCAAAAACATGCTGTTAACTTCAGGAAGTGCAGCCTCTTAGAAGAGACTTATCTGATTCTGTTTAGCTCAAAGCAGGAAAGCTACTCAAATGCTGGCTTACAAATAATTCCTTCCCTATGAAAGTGCAATTTCTTTTGAGAACACTATCTTTTTCTTTGAAGGAATCAAGATCTGAGAAAAAAAAAAAGAAAAATTTGTCTCAGTTTTAGTCATGTAAAAATTGAAGATCTACTCCCATTCAGTAGTCTGAATAGAGTCTCCTAAAGGCAAAGAATTCCATCCGTACATCTTTTTGAAGTGATTATCTGGTCTAGTCGAGATGTGGCATCCCTGCCCACGACAGGGAGATTGGACTAGACGATCTCTAAGGTCCCTTCCAGCCCATGCCATTCTATGATTCTATGATTCTATGATTCTCTGATCTAGCTTAGACAAGAAACCTGAATTTTAGATGGCTGAATTTGTGAGTAATAAATGCCAGTCCAGATTATTCTTCTATTAAAAAGCTGTTTATAAATGTACAAAGCAAGGGATTAGTTATTCATGGTAAGCTTTGTTTCAAATTACCAAATATTTTATTTTGTTATATTATGATATTTCTAGTTATGGAAAATTGTACTGCAAAAAATATTATATGGTCTACTAATGTAAACATTTAGATGTTCAAATACATTCATTTCTTTGTTAAATCTGAATTTTAACAAATATGCCAAAAAAAAAATCGATTGCTTTAGCAAGGATTTTACTATTTTTCCCCTCTAGACTATGTATGTGAAATATTTAACTCAACAAGCAGTTAACATTTCACCAAAGAGGCCAGGATTTTTATATTCACACAAACAATCATCAAATATAAAAAATAATTACATAACTTTGATTTACAGGTCTGTAAATGATATTGTCAATGCATAATACCTACTTTGTAAGAACTGTCAAATAATAGCCAACTAGCCAAATCAAAGTATTTTCCATCTCCAGTCTTCATCCCAGCTCCTAAAACGTACTTTCATAAAAAATTGTTCTGATCTATTTTCTCAAGTAGGTCATACATTTTTTTTTTTTTTTAAAAAAGAGAAATCTTGTTAACATGGACTATGTGTCCAGCCATGCTAAAAGGCGCTTTGAAGACATATTACTTAGTGGACAAGCCAATATGAAAGAAGCACTCTGCCAAAGGTGCTTTAGCTTCTTTTGCTCACTTTAAAAAAGAAAGGTAACCTGTCCAATTACTGACCACCTAGAATACTCTTCAGAAGAAAATATTCTAAAAGAATAGGAAAATACGATGCTCGATAAAAATTGCCATTAGCATGCACAAGGTCAGCAGGTGAAATTAATGTGTATATCACCAAGTTAATCAAAGATTCAGACTAGTTAAAAAGAAATACTGCCCCAAGAATCTTTTCCTTGAGACATTAAATATGAACTATATTTTATTAATACATACAGATACATATTTGTATACACTGTAATTAGTGATACAAATTGCCTAGCCTTTTTCCTTAGTCCAGATACTCCTGCTTATACATACATATGAACTGACTGTCTGAAATGTGTCACAGAAAAGTGCACATTCAACATATAAACCAAAGACTAACACAGCTATATATATGCTCCTTCTAAACACATGCATATGGGATGCCCAATGAAGATTTTATTTGCAAAAGATTTCCAACAAATCACAACAGTTCATTTACATCTTGTAAGAGTTTGCATGGTTTGGAATTGAGTTCTATTCTGTGTTTTCAGAAACATATTATAGTATACAGCAATGTTGAATTAGATGTAGTCAATAGGATAATTTCCCAGGTAATTTCTCCACATCAGTCCATAGGGACTGAAAGTTAAAACCATAAAGAATAGTCATTCATTGTTTGTTTATGTGAAAATAAAAAAGCAATTCTTTATGAAATAAATCACTGCCAATCTAGGAGGAAATCAGTATGCTTAGTCAGGAATTCCCTTCTGGCATTTAGCTAGTGTGGCTGACTATGTGCAATCACAAGCTTTTCCAGGTTACTGGTGCCCTTCTGTATCCTTCAGTTAAAGCTGACAGATTCATTGACTACGTAAAAACATTTATTCTCTTGGTTCTTAGATACTCCATCTATGGATGACTTTCTGCAGAGGAATATTTCTTAAAATCAGTTGTGAATTTATTCCATTTAAAACCATATGTTTTGCCTAAAACCAATGTCCTTTATCTGGTATATGGGGTACAATGGATCACCTAATCAGTATTCTACTAACATTATCTAAAATAGATAGTTCTGCCTTTTCAATCTGAAACTTCTTGGCATTGTGTTTATGTTATCCTTTTAGAAAAATCAGTTTCTGTGGGCTGGACCTTGAAATTAGTTTCAGGAAATGTTCACTCTTCGAAGAAAAATACTACTACTTTGGAGAAAATAAAGATAAAACATTCAGAATGATCACTTGAATTTTTTTTCTATAGGCGCATCTACGTGTGTACAATAAATGCCTAGAATTGAGCCCAGCTGGCATGGCACAGCTTGTGCCTAGACATTAAAATGTAAGCTACATGGCACAGAACCTAACCTACGGGCATTTCTATGCATCCACCCATAAGACTCGGCAGCATATTATGCAATAGGCCCCTTCTCTCCATCTCACACGGCACATACGACACACCTAAGGGATTTAAAGGGGCCCTATGCCTACATTCTCAAATAAGGAGTTTTTGTTGAATGATCCCTCATCTTTCTTGTGGCATGCAGGGACACTAGACACCAGACTTTGGATGCTCTATTCTTTCTCTCTCCCATAGTCTCACAGTCCTATGTGCATTGCTAGCAAACACTGAAAATCAGCTTAATAGTGTGTTGGGTTTATCTGGCGGGGTTTTAGTAGCAGGGGATGGGCTACAGGTGTGAATCCTGTGAGAACCTTCTAGAAGCTCCTCTACCTGCAAGTAAGACCTGCCTCTGGCCAAGAACTAGTCAATCAGTGGCAGAGCCTCTGCAATAGCATATTTAAGAAGTGGAAAAACGTGCTGGGCAAGCTGGAGCAGAGAAAAGGAGTGGGATGTGAGAGAAATAAGTATACAGACACCAAAGTCAATGAAGAGGGAGGGAGAGGCTCCAGGTGCTGGAGCAGAAAATCCCCTGCGGCCCATGGTGAAGACTATGGTGAGTCAGGCTTTCCCCCTGCAAGTGCATGGAGGTTAATGGTGAAGCAGATGTCCATTTGCAGTCCATGGAGAACCCCACATCAGAGAAGGAGACTGCACTGTGACTCCAAGGAAAGCCCTCACTGGAGCAGTCAGTCACTGGCAGGACCACATCCTGTGGAAGGGACCCATGCTGGAGCAGTTCATGAGGACTTGCATTACTGTGGGAAGGATTCACATTGGAGAAGTTCAAAGAGGTCTGTGAACTTCACAGAGAGGGAATCCATGGGGGCTGAGTAAGTGTGTGAGGAATCTTCCTCCTCAGGAGGAAGGAACAGCAGAAACACTGTGTGATGAACTGACCACAATCCCCATTCCCTGTGCCCCTGCTGTGCCACAAGGAAAAGAGGTAGAGAAATAGGGAGCAAAGGTGAGACCAGGAAGAACGAGGGGTAGGGGGAAGGTTTTTTTAAGTTTTTGTTGTATTTCTCATTATCGTATTCTGATTTGATTGGTAAACTAATATCATTGCTGTTATTCAAATCAAATTGATGTTTCCTCTCCAAGTCTGCTTTGGTTTTTGCCCATGACTATAGCTCGTGAGCAAGCCCTCCTTGTCCTTGTCTCAACTATCGAGCCTTTTGTTATGTTTTGTCCTTCCCTTCCTGCTCGTGAGGAGGATTGAGTGAGTGGCTCTGTGGTGTTTAATTCCTAGCTGGGCCTAAACCACAATTCTCATCAGTGCTCTCCCAAGGCCTGACTTCTTTGTCCAATCTGATTGTTGTGGAATCATTGAGAAATACTCTTGTAGCTAAAAAAATCGACTCTCCTGGCCTGCATTAAGAAAAGCATTTCCAGCATGTTGAGGGAGGTAATTCTTCCCCTTCTGGGAGGAAAGGAGGTGATCCTTTCTACTAGTGAGGCCAAATCTGGAGTCCTGACTCCCCAAGTCCAGACTCTCTAGTCCAAGAGAGACACAGACACCCTAGAGCTAAGACGATTGAGGGCTTGGAGTAATAGCCAAGTGAGGAGAGGCTGAGGAAGCTGGCAGTGTTCATCCTGGAGAAGGGGAGGCTTAGGAGTATCTTATCAATTTGCATAAAATCCTGATGGAGGGGAAGTAAAGAAGTTGTAGCCAGACTCTTCTTGCAGGACAAAGGGCAATGAAGACAAATCGAAATAAATGAAATTAAATTTAAGCATAAGAAAATTTTTCTGTGAGGGAGGATGAAGAACGGAATGAGTTGCCCCAAGAGCTTCTGGAGTCTCTGGCCTTTGGAGCTCAACAGGACAGGACCTTGAGCAAGGTGCAGCAGTTGACCCTACTCTGAGCAAAAGAGATTGGACAAGAAGATTTGCAGAAGTCCCATCCCACCTAGAGAAATTCTGTAATACCAGGCACAGAAATGTCTCTGTAGGGCACTCCCTGGCATTCCACCCTGCAGCCAGTTCTCCAGGAAGATATCTCTGTGGGTTAACAAGCCTTTAATGGTCTCAAAGGGGAAACCCAAAATCCCCAAACTTGGGCAATAAGCAATGAGGGACACATGGCTAAAAAGCTGTTACAGCTACACATAAAAGCAAATATGCTGACCTACGCCAGTGTGTTGATGTGATCTACAGCTAAGATGCATATAATTTTTAAAAACTTTAATAACGTCTTTCTCTGCATTAATTTTTGAGTGCTTTTTTCACCCTGACATATTGTTTTGCTGTTGATAATATGATAAACCTAGCCAAAGTAAAATCTGTGCCCCCAGCACACTCTCGGCCAATATTCCTGCAGGCTAATGTGAGGGTGACCATCAAACATGAGCACAGTGAACAGAAGCAGCTCACAGATGCAATAGTTTGCACAGCAGTTTGTGCGGAAGGGCATGTGGAAAGGAGCCAGCAAATACCGAGGACAGCATGGGACTGCTTAACATGTGATGATGTGCCACAGGGCACTAAACCCAGACTCCAACAAATTCAACTACTCCAGCACATCAGAGACTTCCTCTCAGACAAAGCTTGGCCTGCAGGGAGTCCAGGGGTCTCTCACCAAGTGTGAAGCAAATGAAGATGGTGTCCATGCCTACATCTGTGCTCTGGCTGAGCAATATCACCTAGTTAAGAAGCCTCGGGAGGAAGTGAGCAGACTATGCAATATCAGGAAAAATCAAAAAGAGATTGATGTGATCCTTACAGAGACCCTGCAGGGACAAGAGCCCAGGCCCCCAGCTGCACAGAAGGAGGTGCAGCCAGAGACTGTGCTCATTCAGGTGGCAAATTAAGATTCCTGCTATGGTGAAAGCTGAGAGCTTGTGACTTCTGGCAGTAGGGTGACAGCTCCTTCTCCACTCAAACCTGCAACTGCAGTATAGATTTAGTACTTTGGTGTCACACCAAAAAGAAGGATAAAGTTCTTCCAGGGCAGACACCACAGAGGACCCAGAATGATCTATGCATAAGGAGGAAGCACTGGGTAGTAGTTATAGGAGACTCTTGACTGTGGGAAACAGAAAGTCCCCATCTTCCAGCCTGACCTGCTGCCTGGGGTTTAACTGTTACTTGATAGGGTCTTGGATCAGAAATGCATAGGAAGATTGCTGACACTGGTCCAGCTTTTGGACTAAGCCTCCTTGCTGCTTATCCGTGTGGACACCAGCAATAGTTCTGCAGTGGTCTCAAGCATAACAGGAGTGACTATTTGACTTTGAATGCAAGGGTCAAGGGCAATGAAATCCAATTAAAGCTCTTTGAGGACTCACAACTACTAGGAAGAGATGAACTGTGTCTAACCAAATATAGCAAAAGCTTCTCTGCCAAGAGGTTGGTGAAGCTGGTGAGGAGAGCTTTGAACTGGGAATAATGAGGCTGGGAGATAAAAACACAGTTAGATGAGGAAATGGTTGATGAGGATAGAAAGTAAAGGGTGCACAAAGCCAGTTAGAAGAGACCTCAGGAATAGCAAACTGAGGCAAAAGGACACCAGTCCCAAATGTACATACCCAAATGCACGCTGTCTGAGAAGCAAACAGAATTAACTAGAGCAACTCATACACTCACATACTGTAATGCTGTTGTAAAAGCTAAGACACTGTAGAATGGCTCACATGGCTGGAGTTCTACAATGGATGAATACAAGCTCTTAAGGAAAGACAGGGAGGCAAGATGAGGGTCAATGGGCTTCCCTCTATCTGAAGATGTAGGTCAAATATACAGAATTGTTGCATGGGATACATGACAGGCAGGTTGAAAGCTTCTGATCAGGATCAGCCAAAAGGGCAACAGGGTTGACAGCATGGTGGGAATTTGTTACAGACCACTCAATCAAGATAAGGAGTTGTTGTCTAAGATACCAAGAGCAATTAGAATTTTTTTTACTCGGGCTGTTCGTTTTCCAGTAGTATCTTTCAGACACGAGGTGAAATGCGACAATAACAGTTACTCCCAATTTCAGATACTTCAGCTTCACCTAAACTGAAATGAATGTATATTCATCTTTCAGCCCTCAGTTCCAGTTTGTTCAGAAAAGAGAACTAGTTGTGAGCACTTGAATTACCAGTCTGTCAGAGTAGTTGGTTTGAGTTTTCGTAGTTTTTTTCAATTCAGTTGCCTGCCCATAAGCTAGCAGTATTTGAAGTGCCCCACAGTACTCTGTGTTGTTTCCAGCTATATCTCTAGCATAGGACAGGTTTCACTTACGTGCCATTCACCATATATCCACAATTATATCCAAGTTATCCCAAGGGATTCTGCTAGCCTGACAACATCAAGTTTTATCACATATGCTAGATACCTCTAATGGTATTAAGCACCTGTGTATGGGCAGTTGAGTTCAGCTCTTATAGGGTAGGTATCTGCACCTCAGAGAGTCAGCTCTAGCAGACTGATTTTGTTAAAAATATACTTTAATCTTTTCTTTTTTTTTACTTTAGATGTCTTAGAATACCAAAATATCTACTTAGGACTGCAAATTGGACAAAAGAGACACACACTCATCTGGAGTGGAGGAGCTTGAGAACAGGAAGGATTTTCTACCAAATCTGAAATGATGTTAAGAGGCTGATGTTTAGGCAACTGAATCCTACCTCCATGTTTACTGACAGTATGTAGGTTTAGCCAACACAGATAGATAGGTTTGTTCTGTGCTAGGCAGAAGAGTGTTTAGCTCGTTCCACCTAGATTACAGGGAACTTACTTTAGCAGAATTAGTTTATTAAATACTGAAAATATAGGTGCAAATTAAGTTTTGAAGTGAGACAAACTGCAGAGTACCATGGTTCCTAACAAATCATAGAATCATAGAATGTTTTAGATTGGAGGGGACCTCAAAGATCATCTAGTTCCAACACTCCTGCAATGGCAGGGACATCTCTCACTAGATCACATTGCTAAAGGCTCCATCCAGTGTGGCCTTCAACACTTCCAGGGGTGGAGCATCCACAGCTTCCCTGGGCAACCTGTTCCAGTGCCTTGCTACCCCATGGACAAAGAACTTCTTAGTTATATCTAATCTAAACCTATGCTCTTCCAGCTTCCACCCATTACCCGTCATCCTATCACTACAGGGTTGTGAAAGGCAGAAACCAATATAATTCCATGTTCATAAGTGGAAGAAGATCCTAGTCAAATATGAAGGTGAAAAGTGATGCAAACTAATGTTTAGGTCTGTGACATATCTCTTACTTTTTGTCACAAAATCTTTAATATTAATTTTTCTTCTTCTGGATTCTTTCACTCCTATACTAGAATTTCACTTGTTCATTTTAATAAAGTTATTTTAATGCTGTTTTCAGATCCCTTAGACAAATTTTTTTAGTATTTTTTTTACTATGTTTCCAGTTAACATATTTAAAATATTAAAATACAGTGCATCAATTGGTTTTGTTTGTCATGATTGTAAATAGAACTTTCGTTAACAATTGTCAGTAAAACAACTCAAAGTATCCTACATTCAGATATAGATGTTGCTAGTGACTGATTTTTACTGCATTCTGCTGAACACAAGATTTCTATAGAAGTATGATTAATATCTAGATTCTTCAGAATACTACAGTTGAAACTTTTTTATATTAAAAAGGCACTATTTTGTCTTACAGACAATTCATTATAAAGCTTTTTATGAAGCATACTGCCATTTGCAAACACTGCAGACTATGAAACAGTTTTTTAGGTGTAAAAACACACATATCCTTTAAAAAAGGAACTAAATGGATAACTTGTGAAGGAGTTTATGACAAATGTGAATATGCCTTTGGCATTTTTATGACAAATAAATAAATAAAAGCACAGGTTAATTGTAACAAAACTATGTTTTCCAACAAAAATACAGATTTGCAGTAGCATGATTGAAATGCCTCAAGTTCATAGCAAAGAAGATGAAGATAGTGCTCTAGGCTGTGGCTTTTAATGAAGTGTGGATTAAACTATGGTTCCATAATTATAATATTCGCTTCCTCCTTATCAAAGCCTTCAGTTAAAATAATTCTAATAATTGTCTTTTTAAGAGAATAAAAAAATATCCTTCAGCTGAAATGATTATAAAAGCGACTTCGATACATTAATAGAAATATTTCTTATTCTCAAATATAACTAATGACAAAGTGAAAATTCTGTATTATTTTGGATGGTATGAAGTGGTGTTCCACACTATCTTTTCTGCATATAAAGTCAAATGTTGCTGAAGAAATTTCCTTTAACTGTCTCTGTAGAGAGGCAATGGGAAGTATATGCCTCTCCAAAGTGAAACTGAGTTCTTAAATGAGTTGCTTGATGAAAATGACTATCGTATTTTCTTAAATTTTTTGGGAGTGCAGTTATTAGAATTAACATCTCAGTGTAATTCATACAGTGCACTATTTGTGCACTATAAAATTGGAAGGCTGAGGCAGGGACTATATACTACATCATTAGCAGCTTCCAATAACATTAATTTTACTTATTCCTAGCATTTTGCACCACAAAAAAGTCGGAAAGATATTATATATGTTATTCCACTTTACAATACAATCACCCCAAAAGTATGGTCATGGTTGCTACCAGACAAAAAACCACCACCGGAAGTGTGGGGACCCAAATAGTGCTCCAGCGCAAGCATGCAGCTGTGCAGGCTTCTGGCTGCAGGGAGCGTGTGAGCCTGTGCCTCCCAGAGACTGGAACTGATGGCACCTGTGTGAAGTGCAATCAGTTGAAGGACCTACTCTGCCTCATGGCAGAGCTAAAAGAAGTGGAGAGGTTAAGGAGTATGAGGGAGTGCAAAAGGAAGATAGACTGATGGAGCCACTCCCTGGTCCATAGACAACAAGCTCCACAAGAAGCGGGAGATCCCTCCTCCTCTGACCATCAGGGCAAAGGAGGGGACCCAAAAGATAGGGGCGGAAATGGAAACAGTTCCCTGCTTTTAGAGGCAGGCAAATCCCTGTCCGAACTCCCTCACCTGCCCAGTTGCCCCTACGGAACAAATAATGAGACAGATGGAAGTGCACTAATGGGGCTGTCTAAGGTGAGTGAGTCAGCCTCATGCATTAGGACTACTTCAACCAAGAAGAAAAAGAGGGTAATTGTTGTTGGAGATTCCATTCTGAAGGGAACAGAGAGTCCCATCTGCCACCTGGATCCAGCCCACAGGAAAGTCTGTTGCCTCCCTGGAGCCTGGTTAGGGCTGTTACCAGGAAACAACCTGGTCTGGTGTAACCCACTGATTATTACCCGCTGCTGGTTGTGTAAGCTGGCAGTGTTTTCTTCAACCCCTTCAGTAACAGGCAGGAATACTGAAAGCAACAGGAAAGCACATATAATTAACACATGGCTCAAACACTGGTGCCACCAGCAACATTTTCTGTTTTTTTGATCACAGGGAAGTTTACACAACACCAGGTATGAGAGCAACAGGTGGAGAGGGGCTATCTCCAAGAGGGAAAAGAATTCTTGCTTTCAAGCTGGCTAGACTGACTAAAAAGACTTTAAACCAGGTTCGAAGTGGGAAGGGAATAAAACCAGGCTCACTACAGATGAGCCAGAGGGAAGTATTCCAGAGTTAGCGGTGAAAGCAATGGCCCAGCTCAAGTGCATACACATCAACACACACAGCATGAGCAATGGTAACAGATGCTCCTCAATTAAGTCTCTAAAGTGTCTGTATACCAATGCAAGAGGCATGGTGGATAAGCAGGACGAGAGTGTCTGTATACCAATGCAAGAAGCATGGTGGATAAGCAGGACGAATTTGGGTGCAGTCGAAGAGCTATAATCTCATTGCATTTACAGAGACATGGCGCGATAGCTCACATGAATAGAATGTGGTAATGGATGGCTATGTGCTTTTCAGGAAAGACAGACTGACAAGACGTGGTGGTGGAGTTGCTCTCTGTGTGAGTAAGCAACTAGAATGCATTGAGCTTAACCCTGTGGGAGAGGATAAGAGTGTTGAGAGCTTATGGGTAAGAATTAAGGGACGTACAATCATGGGAGATATTGTTGTGGCTGTTTACTACAGACCACCTAAGCAGCTGGAAGTAGCCTCAAGAACATGTGCCCTGGTGCTTATGGGTGACTTCAATCACCCTGGTATTAATTGGAAGGATCACACAGCAAAGCATAATCAGTCCAAAAGCTTCCTGAAATGTGTTGATGATAACTTTCTGATACAGGTGGTTGAAGAACCAATGAGGAAAGGTGCCGTGCTGGACCTTGTGTTAACGAACAAAGCAGGTCTGGTCATAGATGTTAAGGCTGGAGGCAGTCTTGGCTGTAGTGACCAGTATTGTTAGGGGAAGAGGAAAGGGAGTAAGCAAAATTTCTACTCTGGACTTCAAGAGGGGTAACAATTTCCTCTTCAGATATGCACTTAGTAGTACCCCATGGGCTAAGATTCTGGAAGGAAGGGAGTACAAGAGAGCTGGTCAACATTCAAACTCTACCTACACCAGGCTCAAGATAAATACATTCCCTCTAAAAGAAAATCAAGTAGACGAGGCAGGAGACCTGCATGGTTAGGCAAGGAGCTCCTTGAAAAACTCAAATGGAAGAGGGAAATTTACAGTAAGTGGAAAAAGGGTCTGGTTAATTGAGAGGATTATAGAAATGCAGCCAGAGTATGTAGAGAATAAACAAGAAAGGCCAAGGCTCTCTTGGACTTTAGTCTGGCTAGGGAAGTGAAAGGAAACACGAAAAAATTCTTCAAATACATCAATGAGAAAAGGAAGAGTAGGGAAAAAGTGGGTCCACTGCTAAATGAGGTGGAAGATATGATAACAGGGGATGCAGAGATAGCAGAATTACTGAATGCCTTCTTTGCCTCCTAAGGCCAGCCCCCAGGAATTCCAGTCAGTGGAAGTAAGAGAGGAAAACTGGAGTGAGGATGGCTCTCCACTGGTCAGTGAGGATTTGGTTAGAGAACTGTTACAAAAACTGAAAACACACAAATCCATGGACCCTGATAGTGCACATCCACATGTACTGAGACAGTTGGCTGATGTTGTAGCTGAGCTGCTCTCGATCATCTTTGAAAGATCATAGGGAACGGGAGAGATGTCTGAGGACTGGAAAAATGCAAGTATCACCCCAGTCTTCCACTTATATTGCAAACCGCTGAAGTTTGGCAGTGTGAAATGCGAAGGTAGCTGGCAATGCTTCAGATTAAGAACATAATGCACCCTAGGACTGAAAACAGATGATATTGATAAAGACAGCGGAAAACAAATAGCTACAGTGAAAACAAAAGTGCAAGCAGACAATGTAATTTCTGCTCTACTTAGTGTATTATTTCTACTTTATTAAAAATAAATGCTTAATTTACTTTGAGAATTACATTAAAATTCTGTGATCAAACGTAAAAAGAATTGTCTCTTTCAAAGAGTCGATGTGGATAATAAGTGGGGTTCTTGTCAAATTATTATTATTTAAAATTATTATTTATTATTATTATTTAAAATTATTATTTATTGTGACCACAAAAGGCTTTCCAGAATTTCTACAAACTTTTAAAGGAGCCTGGGCTTGCAGCAACATATAGTCTCCAAGTAAAAAGGAGAGGTTGTGATACATCACAAAGGAATAGACACCTTTTTAAAATATTTATTTATTTATTAAACTGTAAGGTTTTGAGCTGATAATTATCTGAAAAGTAAAAAGCATGCAGTTGAAAATTCATGAAGTGGCAAGGAAAAAAAAAAGGGAATAAGCTCCAGTAACACATTAAGTGATACTGTTGGATATTCTCTGACACCTTATAAGTGTGACAAGCTAAAAGTGCTGCTTTACAAACAGCAAGTAAACTGACCCATGCTGCTTACATATCTGTTGCATTGGCTATGTCATACAGACACAAAACTAGTGTACGGATTTCTTTCTAAATTATTGTTTTCTGAGTACTGGGCATATCTACAAACACTTTCAAGCTTTATGTTGTCTAAGATACCAAGAGCAGTTAGAATTTCTTTCACTCAGGCTATTTCGTAGCTCAGTGCCAGACCTATTAATATTATCAAGTATATCACTAGAAGCCTTATAGAGCTTTCCAGCCTTTCAAATGTTGCAGGATTTCCATCTGTCCAGTGGACTTCTCTATTTACATTCCTGGATAAATAAAGGAGCCTAGCCTATTTTCTTTAACAAAGGCCAGGAATCATTTGCTGTATAATTGTTAGGCTCAACTGAAGTGTAACTAAAGCTTCTCTTCAAAGATCTCTCACCACATGTTCTCTCCCTATCATTGCCTGTATTATTTACTATTTTGTAGGTTTAATTGAAGCATTTCTTACACCCAGATGGCTTGTTAGCCTGGTATTAAGTACCTTTATAAGAGATTACACTTGGGTTTTCAGTGCTAGGGTGATGTGTTAAATACTTCTCCGCTTGCTGGGTGTTTTGGCATATACGTGTTTCAAGTTGATATTTCAAAACATCTTATCATATCCAGCGATTTGTAAAAGAAAGGTGGATTTCATGTATGTAAGTGGCAACATAAATTTGGCATCTTCTGAAAGAAAACACAGAGAAATCTTCTGAATGAAGTATAAACAAATGTATGTGGTTTTGAATAAAATTTCTTAATTTTTAAGTTCCAAGATCTGGATGCAGCTTGTTTTTTATTCCTTTGTTTTATTTCCTTAGCTTTCCCGAAAAATTGTAACATATCAGAATAGTACCTGAGCTTGTTATTTATCTGCAAGCGTTTTGTCACTAAATAATTACTCTTTGAATCCTATTACACACTCAGAATAAATAATATGATTCACAGAAGAACAGGTCTGCTAACTAAGTATCTATGAAAAACTGTCACATTTTGGCATGCATAAAAAAAAGCCCCAAATAATTATTGTTCACAGTTTCTCAATATTCTCATTTGAAGATGATTTCCCCGTATATCTCCACTTCAGCCATGGAATTAATGAACAACAAGAGAATACTAGATAAAATATGTTTAGGTTTTTTTATTGTGACCACAAAACTATGCACTTCATATTTAAACTTTTTTTTGTGTGTCGTTAGAAGAGACAGGAAATTCTGGTGTATACTTTGCTTTCTCAAGAAGCAATTTTATATTTAGCAATGTCACTAAATATAGTATTTTAATGATCAGTCCATCAATACTGTGATGGATCTGGCGCTGATGGAGTTTTCTTCACAGCAGCCCATATGAATGTGTTTTAGGTTTGTGATCAAAACAGTACTGATAGCACACCAGAATTTTAGCTATAGCACAACAGTGTTTTCCCAGCAATAAGGCCTCCCTCTCTCCCCCAACAATGTTGTCTGGGAGTAGGTAAGAGGCTGTGAGGGGAAACAGCTGGGACAACTGACCCAAACTTACCAGAGAGATATCCCACAGTATATAATGTCATACTCAGCAATAAAAGTGGAGAAACAAGGGACTGGGTGAGGACCATCATCCTTGGATGCGAGTTCCACAATCCTTAATCTGCAGTACTAGTATTTGACCTGCAGTGAATCACATTACTTTCTAGAAAGTTCATGATTTTATAGGTAGTGATGTCTTCTCTATTATTTTGTGCAATTTCCATTTTCTTAGATGTGTCACATTGAAATATACTCCCTTTCCTGAATTGCTTTTTGTATAACTGTACTGCCTAGGGGCCCTTGTTGCAGTCTAAGTTTCCCTTGAGCAGTACAAACAGTGAACAAAAGGATGAACTTATCCCATAAATTTCACAAGCTAAGTATAAAACAAAGTAGTACCAGCTGATGCAAGCACTCTCATTTTGAATATAAAGAAGTAGTGAGATGGTATTGGTCATGATGGGATTTGTTTTAGTGAATAAATTCAGTTTTTTAACACTTAACAAAATAAATGTTAAGAACAAAATCACAAGCTAATGATAACGCTTTTCAGACATTTATAGCAGGAGACAAAGAACAACAGAAATAAAAGAGGTAAAAGAAATAAATTATTTCAGTTATTTATTAAAGGTCATAAAGAACCTGTTGTAGCATACTTAGAAATAAGTGCATAAAATTTTAAAAATCACAGAATCACAGAATTGTTGAGGCTGTAAAAGACCTCTGAGATCATCAAGTTCAGCTTATAATACTAAACCAATATATATAATAAACCAATGACTGCGGCAGACTCACTGATTTGGAGCTTTTTAAAACACGAAGTAATTTTATAGATGGACTAGGATAAAAAGGCCAATGAACATACACACTTCTCAGCAAAATCTGTAATTACTTTTGGAATAATGCAGTCCAAAGGAAATGTGTTGAAATATTATCTCAAAAAAGATAGAAAAAATGTTTATGTAATACATTAATTTTATTAGAATGATGTCTAAAAATATAAGATAGTTCAAGTACTGTACAAACAATGACAGAATCCTATTTGTGTGTATGCATGTGCTTAAGGATACAGTTTATTTGATTTGTATTTGTGGCTCCATGATGGGTCGAATCTTTTATATGCACAGGCTTTAGGAAATGAATTGTTTTACTAATATATGTATTTTATTTTATTTTTTCACTTTTATGATCTTAACAATAGATATCTCCAAATGCAATTGTTTGCAAGGCAAATGCAGGTGAATTAGCTAAACTATGAAATATGAAATATGCTATTGATAAACAAGTAACTCTGTCACACTGTTCATAATTACCAGACAATTTCATAATGAAAAAGCACATAAAGGAAGCCGGGGACCTTTATCTGACTCTTCTACCAGAATATGTCACATCATAAATATTGCCATCACACTCTCTAAATGTGTTCTGAAGGGGCAAAAAATAAGAGACAATAAATATCTACTTCAATCTTTTCTATTTTTTTGTTCCTCATATGAACATTTTTCACACAATATGAAATGGTATGACTTAGTAAAAGATCAATAAAAAAGTCAAATGTCACTAGAAATTACGTCGTTCTTAACTTTTAAATATGGTAAATCTTTGTATTTCTACACTGACAAACTGCAGAAGGATTACGAAGCTGCATATAAAATTTTATGTAGCTAAAGTATTTTTGCCCCAGAAGGTGGAAGTTAAGCACACTTCTAATGTGAATCTATATATCCTCACAAATACATATACAATTTATTTATTGTACTCATTGCTTTTTAAAGTATTCTGTATGACTTACCAGTTAATTGGAATTACATATGGACCATTTTTAAAACTATAAATTAAAGTATTTATTGCTTATTAATAGATGTTTTCATACTTAAATATAAAACTAATAGTAAATTCAACTACAAAAAACCCCCAAACATACTATTCACTTACTTATTGCTACCATATTAAAAACTATTTTTCAGATATTATTTTTGTATACATGCTTACACACTTACATGTGCACATAAACACATACAAACTCACATAGCTCTATGTATTTTTTGTCTTGTACTTACACCTGTATAAAATCTGATGGGTTTTAATACTGTAGATCTTGTTTTGCGAGCTCTTAACCTAAGAGGTACTTTGAAAACTTTTAGACAACTTCACTGGAATAAAGTTATGCCCAAAACAAAAACATTGGAACACCTTTCCCACAGTGTGTAAATTTAACCATAAAAATCTATTTTCATATCACATCATGCTTTGGAAGAATATTAGATTGTGTGATTCAGAGAAGCGTAAGTATCCAACTCTGTCATTTCAGCTATAGGAGCACATCAAGTAATCAGAAATCACTAAAACTCAGAAGAACAATACTCTTCATTTGTTCACCCTAAAAATAAAAATTACATCAGTCAAAATAATTCTACGTTATCTTTTTCCAGTTAGTTTTTACCCTGAAAATAAAATCATACAAGAATTTATTCTTGATGGCACATTTTTGACGTGATGGTTCTATCTGGAAAAGGTAATGCAATCCTTTTTTTTTTTTTTTTCCCAGTATCACAGTGAGTGGAAAAATCTTGGAAGCTAATATAATGTGTCACATCACTCCCATCTAGCACTGAGAGCATAAGCTTGTGGCAGATGCCACAACATGCCTGTTGTGAATGTTCATAATGTTCTCAGTTCCTGCATGCAGCCGAGACATAACTGATCTGTTTCCTAGTATTAAAAACTGAGGTAGATTATTAGAGGCTATGCAAGAGTGGATGTGGTCCAGGAATTTGCGTATTTTAAAGGATAACACATGATATCATATCTTTTAAAAACATTAATTAACACTAGCAATGGGAGAATAATGTCAAGGGGAACAGCTATTGTAGCTGTTGCCAAACTGTCTTGACATTTTAAAAGAATAAAGATAAAATGAGATTTTTGACAGATAGGAAAAAATGCTTTTACTACAGTACAGAGCAAATAGTTGGGATAACAAAATCTGTTAAGTGCAAAGGCATAATACTTTTTTTTTTTCAGAGCTTGCTAATTATTCAGATATAAAGTAATTTGTTACATGGGTGTGTTTTTTTGAGTAATTGTTGCTGCAGTTTTCATAGTTAGAAATGAATCATGAATTTCCTTATTACTTATTTTTATTTTTTTTTTAAATAGTAAAGGCATATTGTTCAGTGCTTATAATCAGGTTTTCAGAACACTATCAACTTTGGATTTTGCAGAAAATTAAATTCCTACTAGGTTCCTAAACAGAGATGAAATCTAAAATTCTCAGCATATAAGTGTTTCTACTGTTGCATTACCTGAAAAAAAAATTAAAAATAATAAAAATAAAAACTCTTGTGAATCTCAGAACAGATCCTGTTGAATTACTGATGCAGTGTATGTTTTACTTGTGAAATACTTCAAAAATAAGATTAGGAAAAAAAGACACTGAAAGTGCCCTTGATGTATCAGTGAAGTATGACTTAGTGTAGTAGTTAGCGATTAGAGGCAGACTAGAGGTATAGGAAGTTGAATGTAAAAAATAAGGCTGTTCATCCTATGGACAGAAAAGAAAGACCTGCATTTCAAAGTAATTTTTAAAGATAACATCACTTTCCAACATTGGCATCGCTCGTGTTTTCCTCTTAAGTATAATTTTTCATTACCTTCAAAAATGTAATTGTTACTATAAGCTTTATCATTTTTTTGAGATGCTACTTCCCTATCAGTAGTTTTGATATACTTCGGTTTGACTTCCTTGATGTTTTAATTTAATTTAGATAACCACAGCTTGAAACTCAGGTTTCTATTCAGTTTGCACAAAGAAAAAAATAATTTCTGCTGCTTAGAAACATGCTGACAATACATTCTTCGAGTGTTAAGGTGCTAAGGAATCTAGGGTTTGTAGCTACAACATTTAATCTATTTCACATACAAACCCCTGAAAGATAGGGGATATATCTGTGCAGTCCATGTTTAGGTTTTAGGCAACTTCCAACCACCGAGTATTGCTTAAGGTTTCTTTAATATTGCTGTTTTTCAGAAAAGGTAAATCAAGACATTGTAGTTCTATTAAAAAAAACCAACAATATGAATTTAAGAGTGGGAGCAAATCTACACCACTGAACTCAATCTCTTTTCATTTATGCTGTGCTTAACAATGGCATGTTTACACGAGTTTTCCTATATACCCCATGCAACCCACACGCCTGTTTAAAGTCATGGCTGCAATAAAACCACTGGGTGAACAGGCAGGAGGAACCACAAAGCAGAAGTTTTTGCTCCGCACAGTCGTCTGCATATATTCTTGTTAGAAATCTCTGTCAGTTCATTAATTCACATTATCATTGATTTATAATTTGATTCTGTGTTCTTTCTTCATGAGATTTTCAAGATGCAATTAGACAGGAAGTTAGATCTAAGTTCCCCTTTCCATGAAAGCATGGACGAAATGATCTTCTGAGGTCCTTTTCAACCTACAGTTTTCTATAATTCCATGATTTTATATACTACTGGTTCATATTTTTTTTGGTGTTTTTCACAAAAGACAAAGTATACTAAAATTTAGGGTTTATTTTTCTGAGGATTGCATCATCATAGACCATAGTCAGAAAATTACTGATATTGACATAGAGAGTGGGAAGCATTCATTTCAGCTAGCTGTAATCATCTAAAATTTAAGTGTTTAAATTTGAAGCACCTATGTTCACTGTCAGGTAGAAATAGACACTTTAAAACTGCAGTATATGCCAAAAAGAGTATGTCTAGGGCAGCTATACTTTTAATTTAGGATTCTCAGTCGAACTACTACACACTGATCTTAACAAACTCCTTAGTTTAGCGTATTTTACAATTACTTTTTCAATGTTTCTTTTACTCTTTTCTAAGAAACCAAAAAACTAAAAACATGGCTAATATTTTTTTGAATGTTGCTCTCTAGCTGCTTTACTGAAACATCCCACTAATGTTTACAAGTATAAACAAAGTTCTTATATCTCTAGTTGTTGGCAAGATTATGTCATTTGGTTTCTAACAATATTTTTTTCTTCATGCCTTTTAATTAGTTATATAACATGAGTTATATTTATACAATGTGAACACTGCTCTGGTATTAGATAAAGGAAAAACATAGATTGTATTGGATGATCTGATTGAAGGAGTAGCCTTACGTAAAAGTATTAACATACATGACTGAATTAAAACTAAAGTCTATTTTATGTTTCTGGTAATTAAGTATGCAAACTCATGCCCTATCTCTGTTCTCTAAGATTTCTGTGATGGAGTTGTAGCTCTGTATTACATGACTAGTTGTCTTTTAAAAATCAATTTAATACTTGTGAAAGCTCTTAAAATCAAAATACTGGAAAATTAATCTCTCTGCCAACAGAAAAGATAGTGTAGGGGCAGTGATGGAGTAGCGTCTTCAGCATGCGCTCCAAGTCACTTTTTATCCTTCTAAGAAATCCAAGGGCAACAGTTACAAACTGCTGATAATCTTAAAAAAATGGCATAGTGCAGAGAAATGTAACTGCAAGAGCAATACCATTTTCTTGCATTAATAAACTCTGATTTTTTGAACTTCTCAAACACTCTTGGTAAAGTATAAAACATAAATACACATATCAATACTGTCATATCTGTCTTTGTAATGTAAAAATAGACAAGCAAACAAACAAACAAACAGAAAAGCAGAGTGAAGTTAGCTATAAAATCATAACAGTTTAATTTACCGGGGAAACAGTTTCATACAACAAATACTATTTCTTAATAAAGCAAAGTATTAAAGGAATAATGTAACAAAAGTTGAGAAACTAGTGGTATCTTGATCTTTTTGGTGACCTTCTCCTGCACCTGTTAGGTTATAAAAGAATAAGAAATATGAGACCATAAGTCATGGCCCTTTGTACTTTAACATTCTTTCACTGGAAAGAGCACAATACAGAAATTCGCAACATCCGACGTCTCCCCATTCTTTTCTGACATATTAAAATGAGAGAAGATATTTTGTCTGAAGGAGCAGTTGGTGTTTAGAGACAAAAACAACAAACAGACTAAATCTAAGTACATTAACTTCATTTTAGATTTATAAAGTTCAGATGTAATTTCAGTGACACAGAGCTAACCATCATTAATATAAATGGTTTACATACGGAACTGTGAAAATCATAGGAAAGAAACAGCTGAAAAAAAAGTTACTTAAAAAAAAAGTAAAATTTGCCACACTGAGCCTGTGCACAATGTAATTCAAACCAACGAGACTTTTAAAAGTGAGAAAAAAAAGTTCAGATAATAAATTAATGACAAAGGCAGCATTTTCAAATAAGCTTAGGATGTAATTTAGGATGTAATAAGCTTCAATGTAATTTCTGAAAGAAAACATTGGACTTGATGACAATGGCAGTTGCGTCATATGAGAACAGCTCTAGACATAACATCTAAGAGAATATCTATGAAAGAACCTTCAGCAATCTTTATCCCTAAAATGTTTTTTGTCATGTGGGGGCTTGTTCTGTAAACATTTCTGCAAATATTTAACCATTACTGTGAGACTGTTTTTTCCCAGAAAAGTTGTGAAAGCCCCCTACTTGGAAATGTTCAAAGCAGGTTGGATGGGGCTTTGATCAACCTGGTCTAGAGTAAGATCTCTCTGCCCATGTCAGGGATCGGAACTAGGTGATTTTTAAGGTCCCTTGCAACCCAAACCATTTTATGATTCTATGATTTTAGATACTGAAATCAGTGTCACTAACAGTCTTTTGTCTTCAAGGATACCTGCAACTCTTTCCTCAATTTAATGTCTGCTTATTGGTCCTACCAAAATACCAAAGTCAGTCCAACCATGTTATTTGTATTTTTTAATTTTTTTGTTTAATCATTGCAGAAACACTAGACACAAAAACTTAAGTTGCTATGCCATCTGCATAAATTCTACTGGTTGTTTCTTCACTTGCATGCCAAACAGCAGTAGCTTCTCCTAGAGGAGACAAGCCACATCCATGTTACAAACCATTTGACACTGTGTCTTAGTCTAAGCACCATGTGGTGTGTTATAGCTCTAAGATGTAATTATATGGTTTTATATATTTCTTTTACTGTAAAATGCCTGAAACAATACTGCTATGAAAATTCAAGTGTTGGTCTTATAGTAGAAAACTAAGGGCATATCTTATATGAAAAAGAGTGTTGTATAAGGTGCTGGGATTACTAGAACGCTGAAGGAATCTGTGAATTGAAAGAATATAAGCAGGATACAGTCCCAGTCCAAAGAACCATATTGAAGGTTGTTTTTTTTCCAATGGAAACCTGTTCTTTAACTTAAAAAGGTAGTCTGGGAATAAACTATCATTCATACAGTATGAATGATAAGGTGATATGGATACAGAGACTTAAGCTTTGGCAGCACAGAAAGACCTTTTGATATTAACTTCTTTGCCATAAATATATATTTGCTTCATTAGTTACAAATTAATAATTTCAAAGAATAGTTCCTAAATGTGAAAAAGCAACAGGCAATGTAGGATCTCATCTAACCAAACCCAGGCACCATTATATAGAGAAATTTGTAAATTTATCTACTCTGAATACAGGCCAAAGAAGAACCATTCTTATTTAATTAATGAATTAAGGCTTCCTATAAACCAATAAAATGTCCTTTCAAGTCTGTTGTGCAAAATACTCAGGTGCTGTCGCCTTGGATCTACTCCAGTTATTTAATTAAATTTTCAGTACACTGGAAAGAACCATGGAAAAGCACCAACTCTATGGCTATTTTTTCACAGCCTCTACTCACATGCTGGGAAACAGGTTCATGTCTTCGTCCAGCTGGTACTCAGCTGGTCATAATCTGTAGAACAAATTCAGTAAGAATACACATGGAGAGAGAGACCTGTCTTAGAAAACAGATAAGTCAGTTCCTGAAAATTATATTCTCACAGCATGTAAGAAGGTTAGTTCAACATGTCATTGTAAAACAGGAGAGATTAAAGGGCTAAACCTGAGAGTGAAGTTACCTACCACTGACCTATACTAAAATAAACAGGTTACTTAAACGCCTTTTTTTGTTTACATATAAAGATACCTTGGAATTACAGTCTGTAAAAGTAGAAGAGAATACCTTTAGCTATGAGAAACATTTTACTGTGAAAAGACACCTATTTTCCAGGGTCAACTCTTTGGTGTTTAATAATTCTTTGCAATTTGAGGCAATATATGTAGAGATTATGTCTTCCAATGTCAAATCACTTTCCTCAAATAATGTTGGGCCCTTTGTTCATTATCATCTCTGTCATGAAAAAAAATCCTGTAAAAGAATATGGTATTATTGGCTTGCACAAGGGAAAGAAGACAATTTGCTCTGTCAGCACACAGTTTCTACAGAACTAAATTATTTATATTCCTTTGCATTGTTTTTGAAATTGTTTGCATTGTCTTTCAACTTTCCCTTGAGTTTCTTTTCTTTCGAATTAATTAGATTTCTCTCTAATTTTTTACATCTAGGCTTGACTTCAATATTGATAAATAAAAACATCAGATGTAAATTCTACTGAAAGCAAGCTGAATATATCTGCAAAAACAGGCATCTGGACATTAAAATTGGATAAGTGAGTGATTGCCCAGACACATGAGGAAGTGAACAAGCTTGCAAGGACTAATATAAAAACTAGGTCCACATACACTTTGTTATAGACAAATATTTATGGTTTCTGCCATTACTAGTAGAAATACATAAGCTTTGCACTGACCTAGCAGTGGAGGTACTCAGGGCTTCCACAAGCTTGGCTTGGCCTGATCTGGCTTTAGTGCACAATAGCACACAAAGGGGATTAATATTAGTATTTGAGTAACATGAGAGTATTATTAATGTGACTTCAGTTAGGACTAGGAATATTAGTGTTACTGCAACAGGATTAATAATAATTGCTGCATTTTGACTGTGCTGTTAAAATAGTAATTAGGCTGTCAATGAATTTTAACTTCCACACAAATGATGTGTTCTTTTTCACCCACAAATAGATTTTGAAGTAACTTTGTAGTGAAACTTTGTAGGCTCTTTTAAATAGTATTTCCATTAATGGACTTTTATTCAGGTGGGCATTCAAAGGGCACTTAAATTCAGCCATGATATTGTGCTTGGAGGATTTCTTCAGAATGTATCATCACAGCTTCTTATCTAGAATTGACATTACACCTCATTCAACATCATTCGTCATTGTCAAAAGCTTTACTGAACTCCTTCTTAAAAAAATAAATAAAAATACCACAGCCCTCCAACAATCATAAATCTTGAAAACTTCTTAAATTTCAAATACATGATATATTGCCTTAATTTCTAATGTTGTATTCTATACCAGAAAAAGCACACTATCAGTTCTTTTAATACAAATGTATTCAATGACCTAGAAGCTAAAGATGTACTCTTGTTTCAGTTTTACAGGTTTTAGTTTTTACAGAAACTAATGTGCTGAAATGCTGGGTGGGCTGTCAAGGTCAAGCCTCTGAAATGAGACAGACTTTTGGTTGAGTCTCTGCATTCCGTTGTCCTATCAGTGGGTCATGCAACATATATGCAAAAATTGGAAATACATATTTATTAAAACTAAACCATTCAACATCAGGCATGGTATTATTTGTTCAAATAAATGTTGTTTGATTAAAAATTATTAATAAAATATTTGTTAATTTTAATGTCTTGCAGATCTCTTGTGTGCAGGGAGCTTCCTTCACTGCAGTTGCTTCACTTTAAATGAAAGTAAACATGATCTCAAAGTAAAAGTTTCCAGAATACTTAAAAGTTTCCAGAGATTAAACGAGTCAGAAACATGATATTTAGACATGGTGCTGAAATGTCACAGAGCAAAATGAAAGAGTATCTTCTGAAATACTTTGAACAGTTAATAATTGCCATTTTTTTTTGAGAAAAGAACTGTGAGGGTTTTTTTCAGTTGCAGATCCTCTAGATATGGAATGTGTCCGATAGCAAGAGACATTTGATCTAAAAATGTGAGGTTTATTTATGATTCAAATTAAAATAATTAATATTATTAAATTCTACCAGATATGATTACTTCCTTTCAAATACCAACGTGTTGCTATCCTATTATTATATGAGGAAATACATTAAAACTTGTAGGAGACATACAAAAGAATTCTAACAGAATTGCTTTTGTTGACGTAAACAGCCACAAAAATGACTATCAGCTACTGCTAATTAAAGTTTAATATAATTTTGGTTTTAGGCATGAGGGCCGGTTAGCTCAGTGGTTTGAGCGCGATGCTGACAATGACCAACCCCGAGGTCGCGGGTTCGATTCCCGCTCGGTCCCCATGTGTTGCCTGGTCTAGTCGAGAGGTGGCGTCCCTGCCCATAACAGGGAGATTGGACTAGATGATCTCTAAGGTCCCTTCCAGCCTAGGCCGTTCTATGATTCTATGATGATTCTAATACAAAAATAGTGTTTTCTATTTTGTGAATGTGCATACATTTTTTCTATTTGTTTCAAGCAAATCACTCATCCACTAGAATTTATTTCTATGGAAGTATCTGTTTTTTCTTTCTTTCTTTCATTGAAATGATTGCAAATTGTATCTGAAAAAAGTGTAAACTATTCAGTATTCTGTACTTGTGGAACTATTTTCTTAAAATGGGAATTATGTTGATTAAGCAACTGAATACTAGATATCTAAATATTTAAGTAAATTAATTTTGATCCTAAGAAGGCTTAAAAGGATTTAAATCACTGGATTTTCCTTTTAAGTAATAGATTTTTTTTCTCTTTTCTTGTTTTCTTTTTTCCTTTTTTTTTTTTTTTTAGTAGAAGCACTGATTCTCTGTGCAGCAGAAAATAAACATGGGTACCTCTACTGTAATTGTGGTTGACAGCCCTGGAGAATGGTGGGATAGCATGTAAGATTAGAGGTCACTATAGACATGGTATAGCCTGGAGGTATAGAAAGCTTATGAAGGACAAATAAGGAAGAAGCAGAGAAGGAATTCTTCTCTCTATTTGGGACCTCTCACTAACTCAAAAATGAAAATATATGTCTGTTGAGTTTATCCTTTTAATCTGTTATCTATTGTAGGAGGGGTCTGTAACAAACAGCCAGACCAAGAGGAGATCATGGTTAAAGCATTGTAAAAAGTAAAAAACAGATAAAAGAAGTCTGGCAAGTGCTCAGAGGGCAATAAAGTATTAGGTAACTAGAAGTTTTCTAAATTATGCTAGCAGTGGTTGTTTGCTAGAAGGACCAACCAACGGTAAAGCCTGCTTGATCTGCTGTTCAAAAGCAGAAGAAATATTGGTGAATGAAGGACAAAGTACAACACCAAAGCAATCATGAAGTGGTTGAATTCATGATCCAAAGGATGGTTGAAAAGACAAACATTTGATGGTATTTAAAGACAAGGTGGTTTTGGCAAGCAGCTGATGGCAGTTAAAGGCAAGGTAGTTGTTTTTCAAGGCATATTTGTGGAAAACTAAAAGACAAAACCAGCACATAGAAGCGGAAAGAAAGACAGGCACTAAAAAAAAGTGCTTAAATAGCTGGCTGACAGGGTGGAAAACTGCTGTGGAGAGGTCTCTGACAAATGGTTTAAGCAAAATATTATGGTTAAGAAAGGCAAGAAGAAGAACCTGGGGAATTATGAGACAGTCAGATTAACCCATAAAGTCATAAGGTATGTGTTCTTGGAATCCATTTTCAAATGCATAAAAGAAGGTAAGCAGGATTTACCAAGGACAAGTCATGCTTGGCAAAACTAATAATTGGTTGACTATGTGGATGAGGGGAGCCTGACAGATTCAATCTACATTGTGTTGTAAAGCTTCCACAGTATTGTCAGTTAAGCTGAAAAAATACAAATTAGATTTAAGTGGACTGATAAACCAAAATTAACCACTTAGTGGTAGTCAGAATAAACTTTCAGAACACTTATATATCAAATAAAGACTAGACTGGGGAAAATAAGGGTTAAGTGATTACGCTGGTTTTGCGTGGGACAGAATTAGTTTTCTTTGTGGTAACTTGTATGGTGTAATGTTTTGATTTTTTTAACGTGTTTAAGATACACTCATGTTTTACTTATTGCCGAATAGCCTCAAGGCCTTCTCGGTTTATCATACTAGCCTGTCAGCAAGCTAGGGGAGCACAAGAAGCGGGGAGAGAACCAACGGGATATTCCAGACCATATAACGTCATTCTCAGTAATAAAAGCTGGGGAAAGGAGGAAGGGAGGAAGTTATGGCATTTTCTTCCCAACCCTTATGCCTGATAGAGTTCTGCTTTCCTGGAGATGGCTGAACACCTGTTTACCAATGGAAAGTAGTAAATTAATTCCTTATTTTGTTTTTCTTGCTTGTGCAGCTTTTGCTTAACTTATTAAACTCTCTTTATCTCAGCTCACAAGTTTTTGTGCTTTCACCCTTCAAATTCTCTGGCCCATCCTGCTGTGGGGGAGTGAGTAAGCAGCTGTGTAGTGCTTGGCATCCTGCAGGGCTTAACCCACGATGATTCTTTTTGCACCCCGACATGGGCTATTAAGAATTCAAAAAAATAACAAGTTGATTGAAGGATGGAATTTATAGCTTATAACTATTTAGTTATTATAACTATTTAGTTACTAATTGACAGAATCCTGTGTTTAGTTTCGTAACTGTCTACCTTATTTGTGGCTGCTCTTTGCTTGTTGTACCACCTATCATCTTACTCTGCTGTGCTTGAAAACATTTGATAACAACAATGGCCAGACACCTAGTCTGGCAGATGGTCAAGGCATCACTTCTCTTCCTGTGCTGGACCGGAACTCCAGTGTGAACACAGGTCAAAGGAACTGTAACCTGTATATAAATCCACATGGGTGCAGGTGCACCCTTGAAGAGATTATGGCCATGGATAAGCCCATGCTGGAGCAGGGGCAAGGGCAGGAGTTCAATGCAATAGTAAACCTTATAACCTAGTCCAAAGGCACTAAGGGTGAACACTGTAATGGATGTACTTTTAAACTCTTGTAACCCATGATTTGAGTTATGTAATATAGAAAATACTATAGCAGAGACAACCTGAACCAAGCAAGAGGCAGTGTACGTGCAGCAATGAAAGACTTCAATGGATTAATCCAAAAGGACTTTGTTAAATTTGAGGACTGAGCCAGCAGAAACATCATGAAGTTAGACAAGGACAAGTAAAGGTCTATATATCAATAGCAAATTTATTCATTTACTATTATGCATCTTTACAGGCTAAAAAGTGACTGACCAAATAACAACTCTGCTGGAAAGGGCTAAGGATTTAATACCACAGTTATTATAAAGCAGCAAAGCATTTTCATTGGGAATAAGGCAAATCACAGATTGGATTACGTTGGAATGGATATTATCAGCAGATAAGGCAGACTATGAAGAACCTTGAATAAACAATGTAGGAAGCAGGTTTGAGAAAGTTGGACCATTTTCACTTATTGAACTGAAGGCTCAGAATAACCTATTAGTTTTTTATCACTATTTGAAAAAGCTACAAAGACACTGTCAGAAAACTCTTCTTAGCAGTAGCAGATAATATGACAACAGACATTATCTGTAAACTATAGATTGGGACATTATAGGTTTGGACATTAGGAAGAAATTTTACCACTAGGAGATTTGGTGAAATCTGAATATATTGCCCAAAGAGGTTGCAGAATACTCGCCCTTGAAGATTTTCAGGAGTCAAGTAAACATGATGACATAGTCTTAATATGACTGGCAAATTGAACTAGATTATCAACATTTCTATGATTCTTCAGGAACGAAAAAAAAAAGAAAAAGAGGGAGGCAGGCATCAAGTTTTCCTTATTTCAGTGAGAGAATTACAAAAAACGAGCAAAGGCTTGAAAACTGTCTGAAGTTAAAGAAGTTTTAACACTTCTGTGTAGTTTGTAGTTGGGATTTCATTACTGGAACATATTTATTATTTCATTGTTCATAGAAGAATAAGAATAGATATTGAACAGCATCAAAGCTGTTCAATTTTTTCAGCCAACAGTTTGCCAAAGGCTTAAGTTGGTTCTTTCACAGAATAAAGAAAGAATTGTAATCAATTCTTTTTAATGGGTAATGAAGTATGGTTGAACTTAGTGTGTGGACCTGTTAATTTGATTAACAATTATTTAAAGGATTTTTTGGTTTTGTTGTTTCACACTTGAAGATCTGGATGTTTTATTGTGGTGTAGAAACAATCCCTGGTTACTCATTATTGCTGGCAGCAGCAGCAGAAAGAGTAGTCTATCTGGCTCTTAAGATCACTAGAATTACAGTTTAAATGCTGAAAATAAGAAATTGTTTAATTCTTTTTATCAGTATGTTCTTTTTTATGGTCTATATTTGGACTTCTTTTCTATCCTGGACTTTTCATTAAAGTTTGTCAATTGTAATGGGTTAAATTTCCTGTAGAGAAAGTTTGGTTTCTTTTTAATTGTTTGCTCCTAATAAAAATAAAAATAATGAAAAAAAAATTGTTATGCATTATTCTGAATAGCACAGTTCATTATAACCCTCTGCAAAGGGGTTGATCAAGGTGAAGATATGCAAACACATTTACTTACAGCCTGATGCACATATTGTGTGTTTTTTTTAATTCCCACTGGCCAGAAATGAAAGATTTCTGCTTTATTTCAATTCCAGATGTGGCTCTAAATCTGTACTGGAAATAAATAAAACCAAAAAAAAACCTGTTTGTGATATCTGAGGAGAATGTGACCTAATGTGTTGTAATTTTACAAGCCTTAGCAAATAGTTCACAAGAAGAAGCATGACAAAGAGTTAGCAGACTAATAAAAATGAGGCTCACAGTGTTGTCCTGCTCATTGACGGACAGACATATTGAGGTTGACACGTTGTATTGATCCTCAGGGACTATCTCTTTTGTTACTTGCCATTGCAAGATATAGTCCAATGTGTAACAGGCTATGTCAAAGCAAAGCTGTACACACCACCACCCTTTTACTTCCAGAAATCATATTTCTTGGAATTCTTCTATACAAATGACATCAATAATGTGTATTGATGATGATCATTGTAATAAGATTTTATTTCAGTTTCACTCACTAGAGGAAAAGCACATTATGAAGTTTTCATTCATATAAAAAGATTCTGTTTTCTGTTGTTAATCATAAGAAAGGGAAATAATTTTCTGTTGTATATCACTGCTTGTGTGCTTGAAAAGTGTGTTTTAAGTTTTCCAGATATTATGCATCATTCAGATTTTTTCTTTTTCTCTTTGAATAACTCTTATAGAATAACACAGTGTAAGTTTCCCCCCTTCCAAGTTGCCTTTTTTTTGTTAATGAAATTCTATTTATTTTTTCTTGTGCCAAACAATCTGTTTAAATTGCCTCCAACTAGAGTCTGTATCATTGACTAAAACTTTCTGACTTCCTTCCTTCAACCAGTTCGCAATATACCTCACTAACCAGTCATCTGGACTTCCTCAATTTAGCTGTGAGAATGCTGTGGGAGATGGTGTCAAACGTGTTACTGAAACAAAGATAAGCCACGTCCACTGCACTATCATCATCTATCCACCTGATTATGTCCTTATAAAGGACTATCAGGTTGGTCACATATGACTTTCCCTTGGTAAAACCATGCTGACTGCTCCTAATGACCCTCATATCCTTGATATGCCCAGAGACAGCGCCGAGGATAAGTTGTTCCATGATCTTTCCAGGGATGGAGGTGAGGCTGACTGGTCTGTAGTTACCCAGGTCATGAACTATGTGAGTTACAAACTGGGATGAATAATGAGAAGGATTTGGAGGTGTTGGGGTCTTTTACATGGAATCTCAGACACTACAATTGTGAAAGTCATATATAAACGGGAATTGTAGGCATATGACATAAAACTTCTGCTACTAAATAAGAGAGATGACAAGACACTTGAATATTTCCTTATCTGTTAAGATATTTCCCGAAATATAGGACATTCTTTTCCCACAGTTTAAACGTTATTTTCTGCTGTAACTGTAACTTGCTAAAGGCTATACAGCTTGAAAAAATTTGAGACCAAAAACCCGTGTCTTTCTAATAGAACAGGACATCCTTCATGTGGTCAGGAATAGTTCTGCGGAGGAGTTCTGTTAGAATTCCTGGCTTTTTCTTCTAGAAATAGCAATAGTAAACTTTCTGGTTAGAAATGAATCTTTCAGATGTCTTCATTAGAGCCTAAAAGCCATCATCTAGCATTGTGACCACTGCTGCTGATGTAACCTGTTTTCTTTAGAAGCAAGGTTGTGACTAGAAGGTGTGTCATTCTTGTTTTGTTATCTTTATGTTCATTAAAATTTCTCATTTGAGAGTAATTTTTAGCACTTTAATTTTTTTAAAGAAAACTCTTTGCAGATTCCCTTTTTTGTCATCATTGCCCAATCTTAAACCATTAGACTGTATTTAAACATAGAAGCAAAAGCCTTCTACAAGCTTTGATCTTTCTCATTCAAATGATTGTACTTACCACAAAAGAAAGAGCTAAAAGGCAAGAACTGTGTTTTGTTAACCAATACTGTGGTTTCCAGTTCTTTGTATTTATGTAATATTCATTTTCTTATTTGTTTTCTGTCTCCTGTGTGTAGACCAAAACTCGATTTACTGCTTCCCACTATGTACATATGTAGCTCTTATCCACTACTGAAGTATGAATAACTCATAGTGCCTTTTTTCTTACAAATATATTTTATGTTTCAGTGCCAAAAAAGCAAATAGTGGCATGTTATAACGAATAGTGACTTTCTCCAACATCTTGAGTGACTATATATTTCATTAAAAGGAGTTAGATAGCAACAGTAGTCATCACAGCAGATCATTTTGGGAAATACAGTTCAGGAAAAAAATCGTACACTAAGGATATGAGTCAGCTAATTAGCTTTCTAATGGAATTCACTCAGCTGCAATCCTAACTATGCTCAATATATAACCTGTTTGCTGTTTTAGTAGTGCCTTGGAACTACAAAAAGTGGGTTGCATAATGTAGGTGTGGTGATGAAAATATTTATTTTGTCTTTGACTGAGGCTTTCAGTACATAGAAAAAGGAGTCTGCCTAGCTATGCATTTTTTAGTATTGGCTGTATCAGTAATGAGAAGTGTCACAGCTCAGTGACATAGTGTTTACTATGACAAAACATGCCAGAGTGTAGAGAATACGTTATTTACTGTGCTCAGAATTTTACCAATTTGTGCCACTTTTTTTCATATTAATATAGAATTTAATTTTCTGTTATCTTTTGACAAAAGTCTGCAACTCAAGACTCTACCAGATATAAATGTTTCCATTTCAACTTCTGATATTATTGATGTCAATTATGTTATTTTTTTTACTTTTTTTCTCTTTCATGATTACAGTTTCTGTCAGCTTCATTATATTCAATTAACACAAAGCTGTAGAGATATACCCTCTAGTAACAATCTCACACAGTTTTCTAAAGCAAGCAGTTTTAATCACCAGCATTAACTATACTGCTAAATGAAGACATTTGAATTATAGTGAAAAAAATATAACTCAAGAAGAATGGATTCTGAACTGACATTTGGTTTGGTTTTTTTTTAATTTTAATTTTCAGTAATTATTTAATCACAATGATAGTTCTGGGATACATATATCTAGTGCATTTACATTTCTGATTATTTCTGCTGTTATCTACAGTGAAATACTTATAATGGAACACGAATAATTTTAAGTACAGAGCTAAAATATATTCAGGCTCTCTTTTGTTCTGAAATTGATATTTTTTCAGTTTGTTAAGATGCAAAGAATATAAATATAATATATAGTTATTATTTTTATTGTTTTTGTTGTTGTATAGATTAAGCCTTCACCCACAAGATCAACATTTTGAATTTTGGAAATGAGTTCATTATCTTATATAACCTCTAGCCCTTATTGTTATAATATGATGAACCAAACTTCCAACTTCAAACCCTTAGCCTTGGGCTGCTTATTATTTCAGAAGTTGGGTTTTTTTCTATCAAATTTTTCTTCTGCAAAAGTTTTTTTTCCTATTTTTTTCTTTTACCTTTTTTGCCCTTCACACTCATTTTTAACTAAGATGAAATTTTCCTTAAAGTAGGGGAAAAAACAAAGTTTGACTGTTTCTTTCATGGGTAACCACTGTGTTGATCATGACCACATAAGAGGCTTATAAACACTGTGTGCTCAGTCTAGTTTATGTTTAAAGTGACACGAAAGATGAGAATAATTAGTCTGAGTAACTAAAACAGTATAAAAAAAAAAAGTCATTCTTTTTCTCCTCCAGTTTCTCCTAATATGAAGTAGGCCTGGACATAGTATGAAGGACTTCTAGATATGTAGGATCCTTATGAAACATAATTCAAAATATGCAACATCTATTAGGAAACTGTAAAGTGAACTGGCTGATGAGCAGTCACCATATCCATGTTTGTTCATATAACTGTAGTACAATGCCATCTGTAGTGCTTTGGAACACTAAGCTGACTGAAGTTAGGAGAAGAGTTTTCTTCTTTTTTTTAAAAAAGTTATAAGAGTTAGAAAAGTTTCCAAGCAGAGAATGACATAACTGAAATCTTAATTCCAACCTTTGACTTTTGGATGAATGAAGAAAACATTTTAAAGCCATACATAAAGAAGGGAGAGATGATACTTCCAATTTTTGCCTTCATAGTAACTTAATGTGAAGAAAAGATAAAAAATAAAAGTAATTCCATGTAGGTTTATGATGTATATGACAAAAAGCATTGAAAACCATGACAGAGCCCTTTAGAGAAAATGCCACATGACAGACATACAGTGAATTTGGCACCAGGTTTATCTTTAACCACCGAATGCTCTGGACAGATATGTCCAATGCAGCTGCTTCTTTCACATTTCTCTGGAGATACATTATGCATCACCTCCTACTCAACAGTTGTTTTACTCTAAACATCACTTCCTGTGTCATAAAGGTTTAGTTGCCTTGAAAAAACATATTCTATATAGTAATATTTCTTTATGGATTTTGAAGCACATCTGAAGTTACTTTCCTGGATGTAGAATCATAGAATCACAGAATGGCCTAGGCTGGAAGGGACCTTAGAGATCATCTAGTCCAACCTCCCTGTCATGGGCAGGGACGTCTCTCAACTAGATCAGGCTACTCAAGGCTCCATACAGCTTGGCCTTGAACCCCTCCGGGGAGGGGGCAGCCACAACATCTCTGGGCAATTTATTCTAAAGTCTTGCCACCCTCGTACTGAAGAATTTCTTCCTAAGTTCCAATCTAAATCTATTCTCCTTCAACTTAAGCCTATTTCCCCTTGTCCTACCAGTGGACGCTCTTGTAAAAAGACCCTCCCC